>NC_069499.1:1583417052-1583717052 GCF_027579735.1 Bombina bombina
ACATACCAGAAGAGAGTTACAGGAGAGGGAAAAGAAACACCAGAGTGCAGTGAATACTTTGCAGATTGAAAGGGATTCTATTCACATACCGGAAGAGAGTTACAGGAGAGGAAAAAAAAAAACACCAAAGGGCAGTGAATACTTTGCAGATTGAAAGGGACTCTATTCACATACCAGAAGAGAATTACAGGAGAGGAAAAAAACACCAGAGTGCAGTGAATACTTTGCAGATTGAAAGGGACTCTATTCACATACCGGAAGAGAGTTACAGGAGAGGAAAAAAACACTAGAGTGCACTGAATACTTTGGAGATTGAAAGGGACTCTATTCACATACCAGAAAAGAGTTACAGGAGAGGGAAAAAACACTAGAGTGCACTGAATACTTTGGAGATTGAAAGGGACTCTATTCACATACCAGAAAAGAGTTACAGGAGAGGGGAAAAACACCAGAGTGCAGGGAATACTTTGCAGATTGAAAGGGACTCTATTCACTTACCAGAAAAGAGTTACAGGAGAGGAAAAAACACCAGAATGCAGGGAATACTTTGCAGATTGAAAGGGATTCTATTCACATACCGGAAGAGAGTTACATGAGAGGAAAAAAAACACCAGAGTGCAGTGAATACTTTGCAGATTGAATGGGACTCTATTCACATACCAGAAGAGAGTTACAGGAGAGGAAAAAAAACACTAGAGTGCAGTGAATACTTTGGAGATTGAAAGGGACTCTATTCACATACCAGAAGAGAGTTACAGGAGAGGAAAAAAACACCAGAGTGTAGGGAATACTTTGCAGATTGAAAGGGACTCTATTCACATACCAGAAGAGAGTTACAGGAGAGGGAAAAAAACACCAGAGTGCAGTGAATACTTTGCAGATTGAAAGGGACTCTATTCCCATACCTGAAAAGAGTTACAGGAGAGGGAAAAAAACACCAGAGTGCAGGGGATACTTTGCAGATTGAAAGGGACTCTATTCACATACCAGAAGAGAGTTACAGGAGAGGGAAAAAAAACACCAGAGTGCAGTGAATACTTTGCAGATTGAAAGGGATTCTATTCACATACCGGAAGAGAGTTACAGGAGAGGAAAAAAAAACACCAAAGGGCAGTGAATACTTTGCAGATTGAAAGGGACTCTATTCACATACCAGAAGAGAATTACAGGAGAGGAAAAAAACACCAGAGTGCAGGGAATACTTTGCAGATTGAAAGGGATTCTATTCACATACCGGAAGAGAGTTACAGGAGAGGAAAAAAACACCAGAGTGCAGTGAATACTTTGCAGATTGAATGGCACTCTATTCACATACCAGAAGAGAGTTACAGGAGAGGAAAAAAAAACACTAGAGTGCAGTGAATACTTTGGAGATTGAAAGGGACTCTATTCACATACCAGAAGAGAGTTACAGGAGAGGAAAAAAACACCAGAGTGTAGGGAATACTTTGCAGATTGAAAGGGACTCTATTCACATACCAGAAGAGAGTTACAGGAGAGGGAAAAAACACCAGAGTGCAGTGAATACTTTGCAGATTGAAAGGGACTCTATTCCCATACCTGAAAAGAGTTACAGGAGAGGGAAAAAAACACCAGAGTGCAGGGAATACTTTGCAGATTGAAAGGGACTCTATTCACATACCAGAAGAGAGTTACAGGAGAGGGAAAAAAAACACCAGAGTGCAGGGAATACTTTGCAGATTGAAAGGGACTCTATTCACATACCAGAAGAGAGTTACAGGAGAGGGAAAAGAAACACCAGAGTGCAGTGAATACTTTGCAGATTGAAAGGGATTCTATTCACATACCGGAAGAGAGTTACAGGAGAGGAAAAAAAAAACACCAAAGGGCAGTGAATACTTTGCAGATTGAAAGGGACTCTATTCACATACCAGAAGAGAATTACAGGAGAGGAAAAAAACACCAGAGTGCAGTGAATACTTTGCAGATTGAAAGGGACTCTATTCACATACCGGAAGAGAGTTACAGGAGAGGAAAAAAAACACTAGAGTGCACTGAATACTTTGGAGATTGAAAGGAACTCTATTCACATACCAGAAAAGAGTTACAGGAGAGGGAAAAAACACCAGAGTGCAGGGAATACTTTGCAGATTGAAAGGGACTCTATTCACTTACCAGAAAAGAGTTACAGGAGAGGAAAAAAACACCAGAGTGCAGGGAATACTTTGCAGATTGAAAGGGATTCTATTCACATACCGGAAGAGAGTTACAGGAGAGGAAAAAAAACACGAGTGCAGTGAATACTTTGCAGATTGAATGGGACTCTATTCACATACCAGAAGAGAGTTACAGGAGAGGGAAAAAAAAACACCAGAGTGCAGGTAATACTTTGCAGATTGAAAGGGACTCTATTCACATACTAGAAGAGAGTTACAGGAGAGGGAAAAAAACACCAGAGTGCAGTGAATACTTTGCAGATTGAAAGGGACTCTATTCCCATACCTGAAGAGAGTTACAGGAGAGGGAAAAAAAACACCAGAGTGCAGGGAATACTTTGCAGATTGAAAGGGACTCTATTCACATACCAGAAGAGAGTTACAGGAGAGGGGAAAAAAACAACAGAGTGCAGGGAATATTTTGCAGATTGAAAGGGACTCTATTCACATACCAGAAGAGAGTTACAGGAGAGGGAAAAAAAACACCAGAGTGCAGGGAATACTTTGCAGATTGAAAGGGACTCTATTCACATACCAGAAGAGAGTTACAGGAGAGGGAAAAGAAACACCAGAGTGCAGTGAATACTTTGCAGATTGAAAGGGATTCTATTCACATACCGGAAGAGAGTTACAGGAGAGGAAAAAAAACACCAAAGTGCAGTGAATACTTTGCAGATTGAAAGGGACTCTATTCACATACCAGAAGAGAGTTACAGGAGAGGGAAAAAAAACACCAGAGTGCAGTGAATACTTTGCAGATGGAAAGGGACTCTATTCACATACCTGAAAGCAGAAGAGAGACAGTAGGGTTAGCTTGATGTAGTGTGCATTTCTTCAGCAGATGTCAATAGACAACATGGTTACTTAATAAGCAACACAGTGGTGAGTACTGATTATAATTCTTGTATAATTCTATTGTTAATGCCTCACCAGAGTGCAGGGAATACTTTGCAGATTGAAAGGGACTCTATTCACATACCGGAAGAGAGTTACAGGAGAGGAAAGAAAACACCAGAGTGCAGTGAATACTTTGCAGATTGAATGGGACTCTATTCACATACCAAAAGAGAGTTACAGGAGAGGAAAAAAACACTAGAGTGCAGTGAATACTTTGGAGATTGAAAGGGACTCTATTCACATACCAGAAGAGAGTTACAGGAGAGGAAAAAAACACCAGAGTGCAGGAAATACTTTGCAGATTGAAAGGGACTTTATTCACATACCAGAAGAGAGTTACAGGAGAGGGAAAAAAAACACCAGAGTGCAGTGAATACTTTGCAGATTGAAAGGGACTCTGTTCCCATACCAGAAGGGAGTTACAGGAGAGGGAAAAAAACACCAAAGTGCAGTGAATACTTTGCAGATTGAAAGGGACTCTATTCACATACCGGAAGAGAGTTACAGGAGAGGAAAAAAAACACACCAGAGTGCAGTGAATACTTTGCGGATTGAAAGTGACTCTATTCACATACCAGAAGAGAGTTACAGGAGAGGAAAAAAACACCAGAGTGCAGTGAATACTTTGCAGATTGAAAGGGACTCTATTCACATACCTGAAAGCAGAAGAGAGACAGTAGGGTTAGCTTAACATTATAAAATGTTCACTTCAAAAATGTGAACATATGTTGTTATAGCAGTGCACAGCCCAAACTAGTGTGAAATATATGCATACCTGCAGATTCCTACCCTCTTATCAACAACACGGAACATGAGACACACCTGCGGATTCCTGCCCCCTTATCAACTAAACAGTATATGAGACACACCTAGGAATTCCTGTCCCCTTAACTACACAGGAATAATATGGGACCCACCTGGGAATTCCTGCCTCCTCCCTAACTACGGGATATGAGACACACCTGCAGATTCCTTCCCCTCTTATTAACTTCACAGGTCCTAAGAAACACCTGCAGATTTCTGCCCCCTTATTAACTACACAGGACGTAAGAAAGACCTGTTGATTCCTGCCCTCTTATTAATTAAACGGGACATGAGACACAACTGCGGATTTTGGCCCCCTTATTAACGACACGGAATGTGAGACACAACTGCGGATATTGGCCCCCTTATTAACAACACGGAACGTGAGACACATCTGCGGATTCCTGCCCCCTTATCAAGTAAACAGAACGTGAAACACACCTGCGGATTCCTGCCCCCTTATCAACTAAACGGAACGTGAGACACACCTGCGGATTCCTGCCCCCTTATCAACTAAACGGAACGTGAGACACACCTGCGGATTCCTGCCCCCTTATCAACTAAATGGAACGTGAGACACACCTGCGGATTCCTGCCCCCTTATCAACTAAATGGAACATGACACACACCTGCGGATTCCTGCCCCCTTATCAACTAAACGGAACGTGACACACACCTGCAGATTCCTGCCCCCTTATCAACTAAACGGAAAGTGAGACACACCTGCGGATTCCTGCCCCCTTATCAACTAAACGGAACGCGAGACACACCTGCAGATTCCTGCCCTCTTATCAACTAAACGGAACGTGAGACACACCTGTGGATTCCTGCCCCCTTATCAACAACACGGACCGTGAGACACACCTGTGGATTCCTGCCCCCTTATCAACTAAACGGAACGTGAGACACACCTGCGGATTCCTGCCCCCTTATCAACTAAACAGGACATGAGACACACCTAGGAATTCCTGTCTCCTAACTATACAGGAATAACATGGGACCCACCTGAGATTCCTGCCTCCTCCCTAATGACGGAATGTGAGACAAACTTAAAGATTCCTGCCCCCCTAACTACACGGTCATGAGACACCGGTGCATTCCTTCCCTCCCTCACTACATGGGACATAAGACACACCTGGAAATTTCTGCCCCCTCCAACTTCCTGGGGCATGAGATACACATGATGATTCCTGCCCCCCCCTAACTACACGAGATGTCAGACACACCTGCAGTTTTGGGTTGTGGTTTAAGTTAAAATAAACAGCTATTGCATATACAAAAATATACCTTAAGAAACATTTCCAGATACATTTTAAACTCAGCAACTGGTATAAAACGTAATTGTAAACACATTAAGGAGAAACCAATTTTACAGTACACTGCCCCTTTAAGTGAAGCATGCGATAGTGTTGTTCACACATACTGTATCCTTAAGAGTCCGCAACTGAGCTTTCATCTCGTCACGG
Organism: Bombina bombina; assembly: GCF_027579735.1. Lineage (NCBI taxonomy): Eukaryota > Metazoa > Chordata > Amphibia > Anura > Bombinatoridae > Bombina > Bombina bombina. The sequence goes on from NC_069499.1 coordinate 1,583,422,397, forward strand.
GAATAACCTAACAAGATACTGGTGCCTGGGACTTTAGTTCTCATAGGAATCCTCGCTCTGGGAACGGCTATCATTGCAGCGGTGATCGTCTTTAGATATCAAACACTGCCGGGGTTTGCTACACTCTCATTGCGCATGCACACACATTACGTCACTGCGTTCCACATGTGTTTTAAAGCATGCTTGGAATGCTGTAACTTATGTGCGCTCATGGGCACTGAGAGGCGTAACATAATTTGACGTCTAGATATTAAATTGCAATGTTTTGAATGTGCATACGTGCTGCGCAAACCCTCTATATGTAAATTAAAATTAACTAAACAGTTTCTCCAAAAGTCACTTGCAGCTCCATATAAGATAACAATTAACGATTACCCCTAAATTAATTATATTACAGTTACTTACAGAACACAGGCACACAGATGGGATATTAAAGGGATAATACACCCCAAAAATGTTATTCTGTAAAAAGAATTCCACAGATTCATCCTTTACTTGTGGGATATTATCCTCCTGCTAACAGGAAGTGGCAAAGAGCAACACAGCAGAGCTGTCTATATAGCTCCTCCCTTAACTCCACCCCCAGTCATTCTCTTTGCCTACTATAAGTACTAGGAAGGGCAAAGTGAAAGAGGTGATAAAATGTTAGTTTTTATTTTCTTCAAGCAAGAGTTTTTTATTTTAAATGGTACCAGTGTGTACTATTTTCTCTCAGGCAGCAGATGGGTGAAGACTTCTGCCTGGAGGCTGATGATCTTAGCATTTGTCACTAAGATCCAGAGCAGTTCCCACAGAATGGCTGAGGAGTACTTAAGAAACTTCCGTGTGAGGAACGTTTTTCATGCTATAAGCAGTGAGGTATGTTCAGTCATTTTTTTCTGGAGAGACTGTGGTATTTCAGAATTGGCTGACAGTATCCCCATGAGGGTAAGGGTAAGCAGTAATCCTAAAAGAAGAGGGGTATTACTAAGCTTGCATACTGTATAGGGGCTAAGAAAAAATGGTTGACACTGAGTTTGAATGTTTGTGGGCAAACGTTTATTTAACTGGGAGTTCTGATAACGTTTTTGGCAGAAACATTTTTGATGCTTTAATGAGAGGGTACACTTGGCTTCTTTTTGGGTTTAATACCCACATGGCTAGTTTGAGACCGTCCTGGTGTGGTTCATTTGGGCTGAGAGACATCGAGTGAGATGGGCGGGGCCTATTTTCACGCCTCAGTTGCGCAGTTGTATTTGACAGCAAGCTCAAACTCCGGTGGGCCCTTGTGAGAGTATTGGGCCAAATCGAAGCTTTAACCCTGTTTTCCAGATCCCTGAGGGCAGGTAGGTGCCACAGCAGGGCGTGTTTTTTCCGGAATTAAATGTTTATTAATTATCCGGTTTTTACAGTAAGGGTTGTGTTCCTTTCCTTGTGGGGCAAACTTAGCTGCATAATTTGAATACTTATATCAAAAAATCGAAACAATTTGATTATTTTAAAGCAGTTTTGCAAAACGTGTATACTTTTTTTCTCTTAAAGGCACAGTACCGTTTTTTAAGATTGTTATTTTTTCATTAAATAAAGTGTTTTCAAGCCTGTTTGTGGTCATTACTAGCCTGTTTAACATGTCTGACATTGAGGAAAGCCAATGTTCAATGTGTTTGGAAGCCACTGTGGAACCCCCACTTAAAATGTGTCCCTCATGCACTGAAAGGGCAATAAATTGCAAAGAACATATTTTAGCTGATAAAAGTATGTCGCAGGATGATTCTAAGTCAGAAGAGAATCAGGTTATGCCATCTAATTCTCCCCAAGTGTCACAACCATTAAAGCCCGCACAAGCGACGCCAAGTACTTCTAGTGCGTCTTATTCTTTCACCCTGCAAGATATGGCCACAGTTATGTCTACTACCCTCACAGAGGTTTTATCTAAACTGCCTGGGTTGCAGGGGAAGTGCAGTAGGTCCGGTGTGAGAGTAAATGCTGAGCCCTCTGACGCTTTATTAGCCATCTCCGATGTACCCTCACAATGTTCTGAGTTGGGGGTGAGGGTATTGCTGTCTGAGGGAGAGCTTTCTGATTCAGGAAAGATGTTCCCTCAGACAGACTCAGATATGACGGCTTTTAAATTTAAGCTAGAACACCTCTGCTTGTTGCTCAGGGAGGTTTTAGCGACTCTGGATGATTGTGACCTTATTGTAATTCCACCAGAGAAATTGTGTAAAATGGATAGATATCTAGAGGTTCCTGCTTACACTAATGTTTTTCCGGTCCCTAAGAGGATTTCGGACATTGTTACTAAGGAGTGGGATAGACCAGGTATTCCGTTTTCTCCCCCTCCTACTTTTAAGAAAATGTTTCCCATATCAGACACCATTCTGGATTCGTGGCAGACGGTCCCTAAGGTGGAGGGAGCTATTTCTACCCTGGCTAAGCGTACAACTATACCTATTGAGGACAGTTGTGCTTTCAAAGATCCTATGGATAAAAAATTAGAGAGTCTTCTAAAGAAAATATATATTCATCAGGGTTTTCTTCTGCAACCTATAGCGTGCATTGTTCCTGTAACTACTGCAGCTGCGCTTTGGTTCGAGGCTCTAGAGGAGGCTCTTAAGGTTGAGACCCCATTAGATGATATTCTGGATATAATTAGGGCTCTCAAGCTAGCTAATTCTTTCATTACAGATGCCGCTTTTCAACTGGCTAAATTAGCGGCAAATAATTCAGGTTTTGCCATTTTAGCGCGTAGAGCGTTATGGCTTAAGTCCTGGTCTGCTGACGTGTCATCAAAATCTAAGCTTTTAGCCATTCCTTTCAAGGGTAAGACCCTATTCGGGCCTGAACTGAAAGAGATCGTTTCAGACATCACTGGAGGAAAAGGCCATGCCCTTCCTCAGGATAAGACAAATAAGATGAGGACCAAACAAAATAATTTTCGTTCCTTTCGAAACTTCAAAGGTGGTCCCTCTACCTCCTCCCCTGCTGCAAAGCAGGAGGGGAATTTTGCTCAATCCAAGTCAGTCTGGAGACCTAGCCAGACTTGGAACAAGGGTAAACAGGCCAAGAAGCCCGCTGCTGCCACCAAGACAGCATGAAGGGGCAGCCCCCGTTCCGGGACCGGTTCTAGTAGGGGGCAGACTTTCTCTCTTTGCTCAGGCTTGGGCAAGAGACGTTCAGGACTCCTGGGCTTTAGAAATCGTGACCCAGGGGTATCTTCTAGACTTCAAAGATTCTCCTCCAAGGGGGAGATTCCATCTTTCTCGATTGTCTGTGAAGCAGACAAAAAGAGAGGCGTTCTTACGCTGTGTAGAAGACCTATATACCATGGGAGTAATCTGCCCAGTTCCAAAAGCAGAACAGGGGCAGGGGTTTTACTCCAATCTGTTTGTGGTTCCCAAAAAAGAGGGAACCTTCAGACCAATCTTAGATCTCAAGATCCTAAACAAATTCCTCAGAGTCCCATCCTTCAAGATGGAGACCATTCGGACTATTTTACCAATGATCCAGGAGGGTCAATATATGACCACCGTGGATTTAAAGGATGTGTATCTTCACATTCCTATCCACAAAGATCATCACCAGTTCCTCAGGTTCGCCTTCCTGGACAAGCATTACCAGTTTGTGGCTCTTCCCTTCGAGTTGGCCACAGCTCCCAGAGTTTTCACAAAAGTGCTAGGGTCCCTTCTGGCGGTTCTAAGGCCGCGGGGCATAGCAGTGGCGCCTTATCTGGACGATATCTTAATTCAGGTGTCAACTTACCAACTAGCCAAATCTCACACGGACATCGTGTTGGCTTTTCTAAGATCTCACGGGTGGAAGGTGAACGTAAAAAAGAGTTCACTTATCCCCCTCGCAAGAGTTCCATTCCTGGGAACTCTGATAGATTCGGTAGACATGAAAAATTTTCTGATGGAGGTCAGGAAATCAAAGATTTTAACCACCTGCCGAGCTCTTCATTCCATTCCTCGGCCGTCAGTGGCTCAGTGTATGGAGGTAATCAGACTAATGGTAGTGGCAATGGACATATTTCCGTTTGCTCGCTTGCATCTCAGACCACTGCAACTATGCATGCTCAAACAGTGGAATGGGGATTATGCAAATTTATCTCCTCAGATAAATCTGGATCAAGAGACCAGAGACTCTCTTCTTTGGTGGTTGTCACAGGATCATCTGTCCCAGGGAATTTGTTTCCGCAGGCCAGCATGGGTCATAGTGACGACGGACACCAGCCTATTGGGCTGGGGTGCAGTCTGGAATTCCCTGAAAGCACAGGGTGTGTGGACTCAGGAGGAGGCTCTCCTCCCGATAAATATTCTTGAACTGAGAGCGATATTCAACGCGCTTCAGGCGTGGCCTCAGCTGGCTTCGGCCAGATTCATAAGATTCCAATCGGACAATATCACGACTGTAGCATATATCAATCATTAGGGGAGAACAAAGAGTTCTCTAGCGATGAGCAATCTATATCCCAGGAGTGGAGAACTGGGAAGCGGATTTTCTAAGTCGTCAGACTTTTCATCCGGGGGAGTGGGAACTCCATCCGGATGTGTTTGCACAATTGATTCATCAATGTGGTACACCAGAATTGCATCTGATGGCATCTCGTCAGAATGCCAAACTTCCTTGTTACGGGTCCAGATCAAGGGATCCTCAAGCAGTACTGATAGATGCTCTAGCAGTACCTTGGTCGTTCAATCTGGCTTATGTGTTTCCACCATTTCCTCTCCTTCCTCGTCTGATTGCCAGAATCAAACAGGAGAGAGCTTCGGTGATTTTGATAGCACCTGCGTGGCCACGCAGGATTTGGTATGCAGACCTGGTGGACATGTCATCTCTACCATTGTGGACACTGCCGCTGAGACAGGACCTTCTCATTCAAAGTCCGTTCCAGCATCCAAATCTAGTTTATATGCGGCTGACTGCCTGGAGATTGAACGCTTGATTTTATCCAAGCGGGGATTCTCTGAGTCGGTCATAGATACCTTGATTCAGAATCGAAAGCCTGTCACTAGGAAAATTTATCATAAGATATGGCGTAAATATCTTTATTGGTGTGAATCCAAAGGCTACTCATGGAGTAAGATCAGTTTTCCTAGGATTTTGTCCTTTCTCCAAGAAGGATTGGAGAAGGGGTTATCAGCTAGTTCCCTAAAGGGACAGATATCTTTATCAATTTTACTGCACAAGCGTCTGGCAGATGTTCCAGACGTTCAGTCTTTTTGTCAGGCTTTAGTTAGAATCAAGCCTGTGTTTAAACCTGTTGCTCCGCCATGGAGTTTGAATTTAGTTCTTTAAGTTCTTCAAGGGGTTCCGTTTGAACCTATGCATTCCATAGATTTTAAGCTTCTATCTTGGAAAGTTCTGTTTTTAGTTGCTATCTCTTCGGCTCGAAGAGTTTCTGAACTGTCTGCATTGCAATGCGACTCGCCTTATCTTGTTTTTCATTCTGATAAGGTGGTTTTGCGTACCAAACCTGGATTCCTTCCTAAGGTTGTTACTAATAAGAATATTAATCAGCAAATTGTTGTTCCTTCCCTGTGTCCTAATCCTTCCTCTAAGAAGGAGCGTCTGTTGCACAACTTGGACGTGGTTCGTGCTTTGAAGTTTTACTTGCAAGCGACCAAAGATTTCCGTCAAACATCTTCTCTGTTTGTTGTCTATTCTGGAAAACGTAGAGGTCAAAAAGCTACGGCTACCTCTCTTTCTTTTTGGCTGAAAAGCATCATCCGTTTGGCATACGAGACTGCTGGACAGCAGCCTCCTGAAAGAATTACAGCTCACTCTACTAGAGCGGTGGCTTCCATATGGGCTTTTAAAAATGATGCTTCTGTTGAACAGATTTGTAAGGCTGCAACTTGGTCTTCACTTCATACCTTTTCCAAATTTTACAAATTTGATACTTTTGCTTCTTCGGAGGCTATTTTTGGGAGAAAAGTTCTTCAAGCAGTGGTGCCTTCTGTTTAGCCATCTGTCTTGTCCCTCCCATTCATCCGTGTCCTGTAGCTTTGGTATTGTATCCCACAAGTAAAGGATGAATCCATGGACTACTCGTATCTTATAGAAGAAAAGTAAATTTATGCTTACCTGATAAATTGATTTCTTCTATGATACGACGAGTCCACGGCCCGCCCTGTCAATTTAAGACAGATTATATTTTTTTGATTTAAAACTTCAGTCACCTCTGCACCTTTTAGTTTCTCCTTTTTCTTCCTGTACCTTCGGTCGAATGACTGGGGGTTGGAGTTAAGGGAGGAGCTATATAGACAGCTCTGCTGTGGTGCTCTTTGCCACTTCCTGTTAGCAGGAGGATAATATCCCACAAGTAAAGGATGAATCCGTGGACTCGTCGTATCATAGAAGAAATCAATTTATCAGGTAAGCATAAATTTATTATTTCCCCAGTTTTCTTCATAAACGGGAAGAGTCCACCGCTGCATTCATTACTTTTGGGAATTCAGATCCTGGCCACCAGGAGGAGGCAAAGACACCCCAGCCAAAGGCTTAAATACCTTTCCCACTTCCCTCATCCCCCAGTCATTATTTGCCTTTTGTCACATGAGGTTGGCAGAGAAATGTCAGAAGTTTGAAGATAGTCTCTTATGGAGTGTAGTACTCTTCGAAATGGGACTGGAGTTTTAAGTAATTCTGTCAGCCTCTCAGTGAGAGCATGGATGAAAGTTAGAGTCCGGAGATGCAGGGAGTGTCGTCTCTGCAAAACCATCCCGACTCATGTTAACAGCCCCTTTGGCAATCAGCATTGACAAGTTTTGTTGCCTGCCTTTATTCACTCAAGTTCATGTCAGAAGCGATGCTACTATCTGTCACACTTGAAGGGCTGTGTTCCTGTTCCACGGTGTAGATTCCGGTAAGATCGTTTAATTTTATTTCAATATGGAAATGTAATGTTAACGAAAGAGGCAGGGTCCCAGTGGGACTCCTTTTATCTTATGGAATCAAGGGTTAATATCTCCTGTGGGGGGTTATTGAATGGGGTGGGGACTTTAATTATATTTGCTATGTGGTTTTGTCTGCTATTGTGTAGTGATGCTTGGGCTCAGGGCTATTCAGACATAGCGGCTTTATTTCATCAGTTTGCGTGGTCCGAGGGACTGGCGTGTTTTGTTGGCTTACACGTTGCACCTCGTGACCGGGTGTGGTCACATTGTATTCCATTTCCGCACCTTGACCGAGTGGCGATGGAGAAAGTCTGTTTGTTAGTTGTCTGGTTCACAGGAGGTGTAAGGTGTCGTTAGTGTTTGTCCATACTTGCAATCTCCAAGTTATGGAGGATTCTGATTTTCTGGAGACAGATATCTCCGATTCGGAGTATACGTCTTGCGAAGAGTATGAAATGGCCAGGGTTATCCATGCCCATCAGTTATGTTCCGATTGCCGTTCTAGAGTACTCTCTTTTCCCGAATCAGGGAATTTAGAGTGTGCTGAGCCATCCGCCCCTGAGGATTCTATGTCCCAAGAGGCGCGTGTCCCAGAACCTTCCTTTGCTACGCAAGCAGGTATTCCTAGGGCCGTTACTCCTTTTCTGGAAGGCGGCTTATTTCCTCCAGAGGTTACAGCATGCTTCCGCATGGCCACATCTATGGCACTGGTGCATTTATATCTTCCTAGTGAAGTGTTTTTAAGATACTATCCATGTTCTGTTAACCGGGGTCCGTCGGGTGTAGGATTGCCTGAGTCAGTTAGTCCTTCTGAGGAAGCTATGGCCTCTGAGGCATCAGAGGCCCCACCCTCAGGGCCAGAGTCGTCCATTGATCCGGCGGGGGTAAATTTTGCCTTCCATTATAGACTGGCACGTCTTTGTGTCCTACTAAGACATGTGTTGGCGGTGTTCAAGGATTCCAGTCCTACTTGCCCAAGGGATCCTCGGTCTGCGGTGCCGGACGGCAAGCTGGGCTAGACATGTAGGGATGAAGACAATATCTTTAACGTTTCCGTTTTTTCTTTTCTTTAAGTATCTGTTCCAGTTCTGAGCTTGGGAGGATAGGGCCTCTAATCAGCTGGTCCGGTAAGCGTGCCATTTTCCTTGGGCGTTCACCTTCGGATGCTGCCTTCATTTTATTTAAATCCGGTTAGGATATATTTGATTTCTTTTAGGAAGCTCATGTCTGCTATATTTCCAATTTGGGAACTTTCTTCTCTGGGACTGATACTTGCGATTGAAGCTGCTCGTTTTATGTATCAGAACTAAGTTATGATTATAGTTTATGTTTTCATTCCCTTTGGGGCTTCAATTTTTCTTGGACAGTTCAGGTGTTCCTTGTACCAGGCAGGTACTGGTCGGGCACTAACTGCGGTTCATGTCACCCATGTGGTACCAGGGTGCTGGTTATCCTGTTGGATGTTGAGTCGTTCACTTGTGGAGTGTTTGTTTGTTGTTACTTATCAGTTATTGAGGAGGTGTTTCATTTTCTTATACACCAACTTGCTCCTCGTCCTCGATGAACAAAGTGTCAAAGGGATTGTATAGGTCTTCTGCTGTCCCTTATGTGGGGATCCATCTACGACTCCTCGTGGGTCCTGGAGGTTTTTTTGGCCTTGGTTCCGAAGTTCTCCATCTCCAAGGGTTTTTTGGACGTCGGGATGACTGTGGGACAGTTGGAGTACCAGTTTGGATAACGATTTGCGTTTCAGTCTTGGTATTTTCCGGTTGTCTGTTTTTCTTGTGACCTTGTCGCAGGTGCAGTTTTTGCATAACCAACACTGTTATAGAACTATACTTTTTACCTCTGTATTTACCTTGTATCTAAATGTCTGCTGACTGCCTCCTTATCTCAGATCTTTTGGCAGACTTGCATTACAGGCAATTAGTGCTGACTCTTAAATAACTTCACGTGCGTGAGCACAGTGTTATCTATATGAAACACATGAACTAATGCCCTTTAGCTGTAAAAAGCTGTCAAATGCATTCACATATGAGGCAGTCTTCAAGGGTTTAGAAATTAGTATATGAGCCTACCTAGGTTTAGCTTTCAATTAAGAATAACAATAGAACAAAGCAAATTTGATGATAAAAGTAAATTAGAAAGTTGTTTGAAATTACATGCCCTATCTAAATCATGAAATTTTAATTTGGACTTTACTATCCCTTTAACTGTCTGGTCACATATAGATAGAACCTCACACCACTATACAAGGTTTAGTGGTGCTGCGTTATAATCACTAAAGCCTAAGCAGTAATCGTCAAGTGGAAACAAACACTGCTGCAGCCTAGATGGGTTATTAATTGCCTGAGCGCAAATTGCAGCACCACGAAACCTTGTATAGTAACATGAGGTTCTAAACAGGAGGGGAAATAGAGCAGGATCAAAATATAATGTAAAGTATTAAAAGTGTCTGTCAGACTTCATCAGGGTATAGATACAATAAAATGATTCATGCATAATAATAATAATAGTTAAATACTACAGTGTAAAAGGACTTCCCAACATATAATTGAATATACAATCAGACAATAGAATATAACGTAACCTGTTGACCTTTTCTCCCATATCACAGGTGTACTGTAACAAAGTGCATTACATTACTAGATGCCGAACATACTGTATACCCTCAATCAGCATCTTCTATGTAAAAATAACAAAAAGTGAAACATACTAACCAGTGGGTTTAGATGTCATTTGGCAGCTTTTAGATGAGCATTATAGTTTCTGTGGCTCTTTGATATTTGTGGGTGCCATATTAGTTGATATCATTATCACTTGCTTTCCTTTTCAACAAATGAAATAAAGATAATAATAATATAAGATAATTAAACTGAAACATCTCTTAAAATGACCTGCTCTGTGTGCAAAAGCCGCCCAGTCTTACTGCAGAAATAATACTGACACTCAGGGAAAGGAATTCTACAATGCTTGAGACATACATAAGTGTTTGCTGAAGATCAGCTAAACCTTTAGGTATGTGATAGACAGTCCCAAACAAGCACAGATACTGCAGGTCTGTTTCAGTTTCTGCAGTTATTTAACCCTTTAAGGACACAGCTTTCAGTTTGCTCAATTGTTTTATGAAGGAAAAAATCCGTCATATGTCCTTAAGAGGTTAAATAGTAAAAATTACCATTTGTTTTTCATTATAAATAGTAACTTGCACTGATAATCAATTACTTTTATTTTCTGTGATGTAGAATTGTATAATATAGTGAGACACAGTGTCTGATGCTGTTATTTCTGCTAGTGATGTAGCATTGTATAATATAGTGAGACACAATGTCTGATGCTGCGTTATTTCTGCTAGTGATGTAGCATTGTATAATATAGTGAGACACAATGTCTGATGCTGTTATTTCTGCTAGTGATGTAGCATTGTATAATATAGTGAGACACAATGTCTGATGCTGCGTTATTTCTGTCAGTGATGTAGCATTGTATAATATAGTGAGACACAATGTCTGATGCTGCGTTATTTCTGCCAGTGATGTAGCATTGTATAATATAGTGAGACACAATGTCTGATGCTGCGTTATTTCTGCTAGTGATGTAGCATTGTATGATATAGTGAGACACAATGTCTGATGCTGTTATTTCTGCTAGTGATGTAGCATTGTATAATATAGTGAGACACAATGTCTGATGCTGCGTTATTTCTGCCAGTGATGCAGCATTGTATAATATAGTGAGACACAATGTCTGATGCTGCGTTATTTCTGCCAGTGCTGTAGCATTGTATAATATAGTGAGACACAATGTCTGATGCTGCGTTATTTCTGCTAGTGATATAGCATTGTATAATATAGTGAGACACAATGTCTGATGCTGCGTTATTTCTGTCAGTGATGTAGCATTGTATAATATAGTGAGACACAATGTCTGATGCTGCGTTATTTCTGTCAGTGATGTAGCATTGTATAATATAGTGAGACACAATGTCTGATGCTGCGTTATTTCTGCCAGTGATGTAGCATTGTATAATATAGTGAGACACAATGTCTGATGCTGCGTTATTTCTGCTAGTGATGTAGCATTGTATAATATAGTGAGACACAATGTCTGAAGCTGTGTTATTTCTGCCAGTGATGTAGCATTGTATAATATAGTGAGACACAATGTCTGATGCTGTTATTTCTGCTAGTGATGTAGCATTGTATAATATAGTGAGACACAATGTCTGATGCTGCGTTATTTCTGCCAGTGATGTAGCACTGTATAATATAGTGAGACACAATGTCTGATGCTGCGTTATTTCTGCCAGTGATGTAGCATTGTATAATATAGTGAGACACAATGTCTGATGCTGCGTTATTTCTGCTAGTGATGTAGCATTGTATAATATAGTGAGACACAATGTCTGATGCTGCGTTATTTCTGCTAGTGATGTAGCATTGTATAATATAGTGAGACACAATGTCTGATGCTGTTATTTCTGTCAGTGATGTAGCATTGTATAATATAGTGAGACACAATGTCTGATGCTGCGTTATTTCTGCCAGTGATGCAGCATTGTATAATATAGTGAGACACAATGTCTGATGCTGTTATTTCTGCTAGTGATGTAGCATTGTATAATATAGTGAGACACAATGTCTGATGCTGCGTTATTTCTGCCAGTGATGCAGCATTGTATAATATAGTGAGACACAATGTCTGATGCTGCGTTATTTCTGCCAGTGATGTAGCATTGTATAATATAGTGAGACACAATGTCTGATGCTGCGTTATTTCTGCCAGTGATGCAGCATTGTATAATATAGTGAGACACAATGTCTGATGCTGCGTTATTTCTGCCAGTGATGCAGCATTGTATAATATAGTGAGACACAATGTGTGATGCTGCGTTATTTCTGTCAGTGATACAGCATTGTATAATATAGTGAGACACAATGTCTGATGCTGCGTTATTTCTGCCAGTGATACAGCATTGTATAATATAGTGAGACACAATGTCTGATGCTGTTATTTCTGCTAGTGATGTAGCATTGTATAATATAGTGAGACACAATGTCTGATGCTGCGTTATTTCTGCCAGTGATATAGCATTGTATAATATAGTGAGACACAATGTCTGATGCTACGTTATTTCTGCTAGTGATGTAGCATTGTATAATATAGTGAGACACAATGTCTGATGCTGCGTTATTTCTGCTAGTGATGTAGCATTGTATAATATAGTGAGACACAATGTCTGATGCTGTTATTTCTGCTAGTGATGTAGCATTGTATAATATAGTGAGACACAATGTCTGATGCTGCGTTATTTCTGCCAGTGATGTAGCATTGTATAATATAGTGAGACACAATGTCTGATGCTGCGTTATTTCTGCCAGTGATATAGCATTGTATAATATAGTGAGACACAATGTCTGATGCTGTTATTTCTGCTAGTGATGTAGCATTGTATAATATAGTGAGACACAATGTCTGATGCTGCGTTATTTCTGCCAGTGATGTAGCATTGTATAATATAGTGAGACACAATGTCTGATGCTGCGTTATTTCTGCCAGTGATGTAGCATTGTATAATATAGTGAGACACAATGTCTGATGCTGCGTTATTTCTGCCAGTGATATAGCATTGTATAATATAGTGAGACACAATGTCTGATGCTGCGTTATTTCTGCTAGTGATGTAGCATTGTATAATATAGTGAGACACAATGTCTGATGCTGTTATTTCTGCTAGTGATGTAGCATTGTATAATATAGTGAGACACAATGTCTGATGCTGCGTTATTTCTGCCAGTGATGTAGCATTGTATAATATATTGAGACACAATGTCTGATGCTGTTATTTCTGCCAGTGATATAGCATTGTATAATATAGTGAGACACAATGTCTGATGCTGAGTTATTTCTGCCAGTGATATAGCATTGTATAATATAGTGAGACACAATGTCTGATGCTGCATTATTTCTGCCAGTGATATAGCATTGTATAATATAGTGAGACACAATGTCTGATGCTGTTAATTCTGTCAGTGATGTAGCATTGTATAATATAGTGAGACACAATGTCTGATGCTGCGTTATTTCTGCTAGTGATGTAGCATTGTATAATATAGTGAGACACAATGTCTGATGCTGCGTTATTTCTGCCAGTGATGTAGCATTGTATAATATAGTGAGACACAATGTCTGATGCTGTTATTTCTGCTAGTGATATAGCATTGTATAATATAGTGAGACACAATGTCTGATGCTGTTATTTCTGCCAGTGATGTAGCATTGTATAATATAGTGAGACACAATGTCTGATGCTGCGTTATTTCTGCTAGTGATGTAGCATTGTATAATATAGTGAGACACAATGTCTGATGCTGTTATTTCTGCCAGTGATATAGCATTGTATAATATAATGAGACACAATGTCTGATGCTGCGTTATTTCTGCTAGTGATGTAGCATTGTATAATATAGTGAGACACAATGTCTGATGCTGTGTTATTTCTGCTAGTGATATAGCATTGTATAATATAGTGAGACACAATGTCTGATGCTGTTATTTCTGCTAGTTATGTAGCATTGTATAATATAGTGAGACACAATGTCTGATGCTGCGTTATTTCTGCTAGTGATATAGCATTGTATAATATAGTGAGACACAATGTCTGATGCTGCGTTATTTCTGCTAGTGATATAGCATTGTATAATATAGTGAGACACAATGTCTGATGCTGCGTTATTTCTGCCAGTGATGTAGCATTGTATAATATAGTGAGACACAATGTCTGATGCTGCGTTATTTCTGTCAGTGATGTAGCATTGTATAATATAGTGAGACACAATGTCTGATGCTGTTATTTCTGCTAGTGATGTAGCATTGTATAATATAGTGAGACACAATGTCTGATGCTGTTATTTCTGCCAGTGATGTAGCATTGTATAATATAGTGAGACACAATGTCTGATGCTGCGTTATTTCTGCCAGTGATGTAGCATTGTATAATATAGTGAGACACAATGTCTGATGCAGCGTTATTTCTGCCAGTGATGTAGCATTGTATAATATAGTGAGACACAATGTCTGATGCTGCGTTATTTCTGCCAGTGATATAGCATTGTATAATATAGTGAGACACAATGTCTGATGCTGCGTTATTTCTGCTAGTGATGTAGCATTGTATAATATAGTGAGACACAATGTCTGATGCTGCGTTATTTCTGCTAGTGATGTAGCATTGTATAATATAGTGAGACACAATGTCTGATGCTGTTATTTCTGCCAGTGATGTAGCATTGTATAATATAGTGAGACACAATGTCTGATGCTGCGTTATTTCTGCCAGTGATGTAGCATTGTATAATATAGTGAGACACAATGTCTGATGCTGCGTTATTTCTGCCAGTGATATAGCATTGTATAATATAGTGAGACACAATGTCTGATGCTGCGTTATTTCTGCTAGTGATGTAGCATTGTATAATATAGTGAGACACAATGTCTGATGCTGTGTTATTTCTGCCAGTGATGTAGCATTGTATAATATAGTGAGACACAATGTCTGATGCTGCGTTATTTCTGTCAGTGATGTAGCATTGTATAATATAGTGAGACACAATGTCTGATGCTGTTATTTCTGTCAGTGATAAAGCATTGTATAATATAGTGAGACACAATGTCTGATGCTGCGTTATTTCTGCCAGTGATACAGCATTGTATAATATAGTGAGACACAATGTCTGATGCTGTTATTTCTGCCAGTGATGTAGCATTGTATAATATAGTGAGACGCAATGTCTGATGCTGCGTTATTTCTGCTAGTGATATAGCATTGTATAATATAGTGAGACACAATGTCTGATGCTGTGTTATTTCTGCTAGTGATGTAGCATTGTATAATATAGTGAGACACAATGTCTGATGCTGTTATTTCTGCCAGTGATATAGCATTGTATAATATAGTGAGACACAATGTCTGATGCTGCGTTATTTCTGCCAGTGATACAGCATTGTATAATATAGTGAGACACAATGTCTGATGCTGTTATTTCTGCCAGTGATGTAGCATTGTATAATATAGTGAGACACAATGTCTGATGCTGTTATTTCTGCTAGTGATATAGCATTGTATAATATAGTGAGACACAATGTCTGATGCTGTTATTTCTGCCAGTGATGTAGCATTGTATAATATAGTGAGACACAATGTCTGATGCTGTTATTTCTGCCAGTGATACAGCATTGTATAATATAGTGAGACACAATGTCTGATGCTGTTATTTCTGCCAGTGATGTAGCATTGTATAATATAGTGAGACACAATGTCTGATGCTGCGTTATTTCTGCTAGTGATATAGCATTGTATAATATAGTGAGACGCAATGTCTGATGCTGCGTTATTTCTGCTAGTGATGTAGCATTGTATAATATAGTGAGACACAATGTCTGATGCTGTTATTTCTGCTAGTGATGTAGCATTGTATAATATAGTGAGACACAATGTCTGATGCTGTTATTTCTGCTAGTGATGTAGCATTGTATAATATAGTGAGACACAATGTCTGATGCTGCGTTATTTCTGCTAGTGATATAGCATTCTATAATATAGTGAGACACAATGTCTGATGCTGCGTTATTTCTGCCAGTGATATAGCATTGTATAATATAGGGAGACACAATGTCTGATGCTGCGTTATTTCTGCCAGTGATGTAGCATTGTATAATATAGTGAGACACAATGTCTGATGCTGCGTTATTTCTGCTAGTGATGTAGCATTGTATAATATAGTGAGACACAATGTCTGATGCTGTTATTTCTGCCAGTGATGTAGCATTGTATAATATAGTGAGACACAGTGTCTGATGCTGTTATTTCTGCCAGTGATATAGCATTGTATAATATAGTGAGACACAATGTCTGATGCTGCGTTATTTCTGCTAGTGATGTAGCATTGTATAATATAGTGAGACACAATGTCTGATGCTGCGTTATTTCTGCTAGTGATGTAGCATTGTATAATATAGTGAGACACAATGTCTGATGCTGCGTTATTTCTGCTAGTGATGTAGCATTGTATAATATAGTGAGACACAATGTCTGATGCTGCGTTATTTCTGCCAGTGATGTAGCATTGTATAATATAGTGAGACACAATGTCTGATGCTGCGTTATTTCTGTCAGTGATGTAGCATTGTATAATATAGTGAGACACAATGTCTGATGCTGCGTTATTTCTGCCAGTGATGCAGCATTGTATAATATAGTGAGACACAATGTCTGATGCTGCGTTATTTCTGCCAGTGATGCAGCATTGTATAATATAGTGAGACACAATGTCTGATGCTGCATTATTTCTGCTAGTGATGTAGCATTGTATAATATAGTGAGACACAATGTCTGATGCTGTTATTTCTGCTAGTGATGTAGCATTGTATAATATAGTGAGACACAATGTCTGATGCTGTTATTTCTGCTAGTGATGTAGCATTGTATAATATAGTGAGACACAATGTCTGATGCTGCGTTATTTCTGCTGGTGATGTAGCATTGTATAATATAGTGAGACACAATGTCTGATGCTGTTATTTCTGCTAGTGATGTAGCATTGTATAATATAGTGAGACACAATGTCTGATGCTGTTATTTCTGCTAGTCATATAGCATTGTATAATATAGTGAGACACAATGTCTGATGCTGTTATTTCTGCCAGTGATGTAGCATTGTATAATATAGTGAGACACAATGTCTGATGCTGCGTTATTTCTGCTAGTGATGTAGCATTGTATAATATAGTGAGACACAATGTCTGATGCTGTTATTTCTGCCAGTGATATAGCATTGTATAATATAATGAGACACAATGTCTGATGCTGCGTTATTTCTGCTAGTGATGTAGCATTGTATAATATAGTGAGACACAATGTCTGATGCTGTGTTATTTCTGCTAGTGATATAGCATTGTATAATATAGTGAGACACAATGTCTGATGCTGTTATTTCTGCTAGTTATGTAGCATTGTATAATATAGTGAGACACACTGTCTGATGCTGCGTTATTTCTGCTAGTGATATAGCATTGTATAATATAGTGAGACACAATGTCTGATGCTGCGTTATTTCTGCTAGTGATATAGCATTGTATAATATAGTGAGACACAATGTCTGATGCTGCGTTATTTCTGCCAGTGATGTAGCATTGTATAATATAGTGAGACACAATGTCTGATGCTGCGTTATTTCTGTCAGTGATGTAGCATTGTATAATATAGTGAGACACAATGTCTGATGCTGTTATTTCTGCTAGTGATGTAGCATTGTATAATATAGTGAGACACAATGTCTGATGCTGTTATTTCTGCCAGTGATGTAGCATTGTATAATATAGTGAGACACAATGTCTGATGCTGCGTTATTTCTGCCAGTGATGTAGCATTGTATAATATAGTGAGACACAATGTCTGATGCAGCGTTATTTCTGCCAGTGATGTAGCATTGTATAATATAGTGAGACACAATGTCTGATGCTGCGTTATTTCTGCCAGTGATATAGCATTGTATAATATAGTGAGACACAATGTCTGATGCTGCGTTATTTCTGCTAGTGATGTAGCATTGTATAATATAGTGAGACACAATGTCTGATGCTGCGTTATTTCTGCTAGTGATGTAGCATTGTATAATATAGTGAGACACAATGTCTGATGCTGTTATTTCTGCCAGTGATGTAGCATTGTATAATATAGTGAGACACAATGTCTGATGCTGTTATTTCTGCTAGTGATGTAGCATTGTATAATATAGTGAGACACAATGTCTGATGCTGTTATTTCTGCCAGTGATGTAGCATTGTATAATATAGTGAGACACAATGTCTGATGCTGTTATTTCTGCCAGTGATGTAGCATTGTATAATATAGTGAGACACAATGTCTGATGCTGTTATTTCTGCCAGTGATGTAGCATTGTATAATATAGTGAGACACAATGTCTGATGCTGCGTTATTACTGCTAGTGATGTAGCATTGTATAATATAGTGAGACACAATGTCTGATGCTGCGTTATTTCTGCTAGTGATGTAGCATTGTATAATATAGTGAGACACAATGTCTGATGCTGCGTTATTTCTGCCAGTGATGCAGCATTGTATAATATAGTGAGACACAATGTCTGATGCTGCGCTATTTCTGCCACTGATGTAGCATTGTATAATATAGTGAGACACAATGTCTGATGCTGTTATTTCTGCCAGTGATGTAGCATTGTATAATATAGTGAGACACAATGCCTGATGCTGTTATTTCTGCCAGTGATATAGCATTGTATAATATAGTGAGACACAATGTCTGATGCTGTTATTTCTGCTAGTGATGTAGCATTGTATAATATAGTGAGACACAATGTCTGATGCTTTTATTTCTGCCATTGATGTAGCATTGTATAATATAGTGAGACACAATGTCTGATGCTGTTATTTCTGCCAGTGATGCAGCATTGTATAATATAGTGAGACACAATGTCTGATGCTGCGTTATTTCTGTCAGTGATGTAGCATTGTATAATATAGTGAGACACAATGTCTGATGCTGTTATTTCTGCCAGTGATATAGCATTGTATAATATAGTGAGACACAATGTCTGATGCTGTTATTTCTGCCAGTGATATAGCATTGTATAATATAGTGAGACACAATGTCTGATGCTGTTATTTCTGCTAGTGATGTAGCATTGTATAATATAGTGAGACACAATGTCTGATGCTGTTATTTCTGCCAGTGATATAGCATTGTATAATATAGTGAGACACAATGTCTGATGCTGAGTTATTTCTGCCAGTGATATAGCATTGTATAATATAGTGAGACACAATGTCTGATGCTGCATTATTTCTGCCAGTGATATAGCATTGTATAATATAGTGAGACACAATGTCTGATGCTGTTAATTCTGTCAGTGATGTAGCATTGTATAATATAGTGAGACACAATGTCTGATGCTGCGTTATTTCTGCTAGTGATGTAGCATTGTATAATATAGTGAGACACAATGTCTGATGCTGCGTTATTTCTGCCAGTGATGTAGCATTGTATAATATAGTGAGACACAATGTCTGATGCTGTTATTTCTGCTAGTGATATAGCATTGTATAATATAGTGAGACACAATGTCTGATGCTGCGTTATTTCTGCTAGTGATGTAGCATTGTATAATATAGTGAGACACAATGTCTGATGCTGTTATTTCTGCTAGTGATATAGCATTGTATAATATAGTGAGACACAATGTGTGATGCTGCGTTATTTCTGCTAGTGATGTAGCATTGTATAATATAGTGAGACACAATGTCTGATGCTGTGTTATTTCTGCCAGTGATGCAGCATTGTATAATATAGTGAGACACATTGTCTGATGCTGCGTTATTTCTGCCAGTGATATAGCATTGTATAATATAGTGAGACACAATGTCTGATGCTGCGTTATTTCTGCCAGTGATATAGCATTGTATAATATAGTGAGACACAATGTCTGATGCTGCGTTATTTCTGCTAGTGATGTAGCATTGTATAATATAGTGAGACACAATGTCTGATGCTGTGTTATTTCTGCTAGTGATATAGCATTGTATAATATAGTGAGACACAATGTCTGATGCTGTTATTTCTGCTAGTGATGTAGCATTGTATAATATAGTGAGACACAATGTCTGATGCTGCGTTATTTCTGCTAGTGATATAGCATTGTATAATATAGTGAGACACAATGTCTGATGCTGCGTTATTTCTGCTAGTGATATAGCATTGTATAATATAGTGAGACACAATGTCTGATGCTGCGTTATTTCTGCTAGTGATATAGCATTGTATAATATAGTGAGACACAATGTCTGATGCTGTTATTTCTGCCAGTGATGTAGCATTGTATAATATAGTGAGACACAATGTCTGATGCTGCGTTATTTCTGCTAGTGATATAGCATTGTATAATATAGTGAGACACAATGTCTGATGCTGTTATTTCTGCCAGTGATGTAGCATTGTATAATATAGTGAGACACAATGTCTGATGCTGTTATTTCTGCTAGTGATGTAGCATTGTATAATATAGTGAGACACAATGTCTGATGCTGCGTTATTTCTGCTAGTGATATAGCATTGTATAATATAGTGAGACACAATGTCTGATGCTGTTATTTCTGCCAGTGATGTAGCATTGTATAATATAGTGAGACACAGTGCCTGATGCTGCGTTATTTCTGTCAGTGATGCAGCATTGTATAATATAGTGAGACACAATGTCTGATGCTGCGTTATTTCTGCTAGTGATATAGCATTGTATAATATAGTGAGACGCAATGTCTGATGCTGTTATTTCTGCTAGTGATGTAGCATTGTATAATATAGTGAGACACAATGTCTGATGCTGCGTTATTTCTGTCAGTGATATAGCATTGTATAATATAGTGAGACACAATGTCTGATGCTGTTATTTCTGCTAGTGATGTAGCATTGTATAATATAGTGAGACACAATGCCTGATGCTGTTATTTCTGCTAGTGATGTAGCATTGTATAATATAGTGAGACACAATGTCTGATGCTGTTAATTCTGTCAGTGATGTAGCATTGTATAATATAGTGAGACACAATGTCTGATGCTGTTATTTCTGCTAGTGATGTAGCATTGTATAATATAGTGAGACACAATGTCTGATGCTGCTTTATTTCTGCCAGTGATGTAGCATTGTATAATATAGTGAGACACAATGTCTGATGCTGTTATTTCTGCCAGTGATGTAGCATTGTATAATATAGTGAGACACAATGCCTGATGCTGTTATTTCTGCTAGTGATGTAGCATTGTATAATATAGTGAGACACAATGTCTGATGCTGTTATTTCTGCTAGTGATATAGCATTGTATAATATAGTGAGACACAATGTGTGATGCTGTTATTTCTGCTAGTGATATAGCATTGTATAATATAGTGAGACACAATGCCTGATGCTGTTATTTCTGCTAGTGATGTAGCATTGTATAATATAGTGAGACACAATGTCTGATGCTGCGTTATTTCTGCCAGTGATGTAGCATTGTATAATATAGTGAGACACAATGTCTGATGCTGTTATTTCTGCTAGTGATGTAGCATTGTATAATATAGTGAGACACAATGTGTGATGCTGTGTTATTTCTGCCAGTGATGTAGCATTATATAATATAGTGAGACACAATGTCTGATGCTGCGTTATTTCTGTCAGTGATGTAGCATTGTATAATATAGTGAGACACAATGTCTGATGCTGTTATTTCTGCCAGTGATGTAGCATTGTATAATATAGTGAGACACAATGTCTGATGCTGAGTTATTTCTGCCAGTGATGTAGCATTGTATAATATAGTGAGACACAATGTCTGATGCTGCGTTATTTCTGCTAATGATGTAGCATTGTATAATATAGTGAGACACAATGTCTGATGCTGTTATTTCTGCTAGTGATGTAGCATTGTATAATATAGTGAGACACAATGTCTGATGCTGTTATTTCTGCCAGTGATGTAGCATTGTATAATATAGTGAGACACAATGTCTGATGCTGCGTTATTTCTGTCAGTGATGTAGCATTGTATAATATAGTGAGACACAGTGTCTGATGCTGCGTTATTTCTGTCAGTGATGTAGCATTGTATAATATAGTGAGACACAATGTCTGATGCTGCGTTATTTCTGCCAGTGATGCAGCATTGTATAATATAGTGAGACACAATGTCTGATGCTGTTATTTCTGCCAGTGATGTAGCATTGTATAATATAGTGAGACACAATGTCTGATGCTGCGTTATTTCTGCCAGTGATGTAGCATTGTATAATATAGTGAGACACAATGTCTGATGCTGAGTTATTTCTGCTAGTGATGTAGCATTGTATAATATAGTGAGACACAATGTCTGATGCTGTTATTTCTGCTAGTGATGTAGCATTGTATAATATAGTGAGACACAATGTGTGATGCTGTGTTATTTCTGCCAGTGATGTAGCATTGTATAATATAGTGAGACACAATGTCTGATGCTGCGTTATTTCTGTCAGTGATGTAGCATTGTATAATATAGTGAGACACAATGTCTGATGCTGTTATTTCTGCTAGTGATGTAGCATTGTATAATATAGTGAGACACAATGTCTGATGCTGTTATTTCTGCCAGTGATGTAGCATTGTATAATATAGTGAGACACAATGTCTGATGCTGCGTTATTTCTGCTAGTGATGTAGCATTGTATAATATAGTGAGACACAATGTCTGATGCAGCGTTATTTCTGCCAGTGATGTAGCATTGTATAATATAGTGAGACACAATGTCTGATGCTGCGTTATTTCTGCCAGTGATATAGCATTGTATAATATAGTGAGACACAATGTCTGATGCTGCGTTATTTCTGCTAGTGATGTAGCATTGTATAATATAGTGAGACACAATGTCTGATGCTGCGTTATTTCTGCTAGTGATGTAGCATTGTATAATATAGTGAGACACAATGTCTGATGCTGTTATTTCTGCCAGTGATGTAGCATTGTATAATATAGTGAGACACAATGTCTGATGCTGCGTTATTTCTGCCAGTGATGTAGCATTGTATAATATAGTGAGACACAATGTCTGATGCTGCGTTATTTCTGCCAGTGATATAGCATTGTATAATATAGTGAGACACAATGTCTGATGCTGCGTTATTTCTGCTAGTGATGTAGCATTGTATAATATAGTGAGACACAATGTCTGATGCTGTGTTATTTCTGCCAGTGATGTAGCATTGTATAATATAGTGAGACACAATGTCTGATGCTGCGTTATTTCTGTCAGTGATGTAGCATTGTATAATATAGTGAGACACAATGTCTGATGCTGTTATTTCTGTCAGTGATAAAGCATTGTATAATATAGTGAGACACAATGTCTGATGCTGCGTTATTTCTGCCAGTGATACAGCATTGTATAATATAGTGAGACACAATGTCTGATGCTGTTATTTCTGCCAGTGATGTAGCATTGTATAATATAGTGAGACGCAATGTCTGATGCTGCGTTATTTCTGCTAGTGATATAGCATTGTATAATATAGTGAGACACAATGTCTGATGCTGTGTTATTTCTGCTAGTGATGTAGCATTGTATAATATAGTGAGACACAATGTCTGATGCTGTTATTTCTGCCAGTGATATAGCATTGTATAATATAGTGAGACACAATGTCTGATGCTGCGTTATTTCTGCCAGTGATACAGCATTGTATAATATAGTGAGACACAATGTCTGATGCTGTTATTTCTGCCAGTGATGTAGCATTGTATAATATAGTGAGACACAATGTCTGATGCTGTTATTTCTGCTAGTGATATAGCATTGTATAATATAGTGAGACACAATGTCTGATGCTGTTATTTCTGCCAGTGATGTAGCATTGTATAATATAGTGAGACACAATGTCTGATGCTGTTATTTCTGCCAGTGATACAGCATTGTATAATATAGTGAGACACAATGTCTGATGCTGTTATTTCTGCCAGTGATGTAGCATTGTATAATATAGTGAGACACAATGTCTGATGCTGCGTTATTTCTGCTAGTGATATAGCATTGTATAATATAGTGAGACACAATGTCTGATGCTGCGTTATTTCTGCTAGTGATGTAGCATTGTATAATATAGTGAGACACAATGTCTGATGCTGTTATTTCTGCTAGTGATGTAGCATTGTATAATATAGTGAGACACAATGTCTGATGCTGTTATTTCTGCTAGTGATGTAGCATTGTATAATATAGTGAGACACAATGTCTGATGCTGCGTTATTTCTGCTAGTGATATAGCATTCTATAATATAGTGAGACACAATGTCTGATGCTGCGTTATTTCTGCCAGTGATATAGCATTGTATAATATAGGGAGACACAATGTCTGATGCTGCGTTATTTCTGCCAGTGATGTAGCATTGTATAATATAGTGAGACACAATGTCTGATGCTGCGTTATTTCTGCTAGTGATGTAGCATTGTATAATATAGTGAGACACAATGTCTGATGCTGTTATTTCTGCCAGTGATGTAGCATTGTATAATATAGTGAGACACAGTGTCTGATGCTGTTATTTCTGCCAGTGATATAGCATTGTATAATATAGTGAGACACAATGTCTGATGCTGCGTTATTTCTGCTAGTGATGTAGCATTGTATAATATAGTGAGACACAATGTCTGATGCTGCGTTATTTCTGCTAGTGATGTAGCATTGTATAATATAGTGAGACACAATGTCTGATGCTGCGTTATTTCTGCTAGTGATGTAGCATTGTATAATATAGTGAGACACAATGTCTGATGCTGCGTTATTTCTGCCAGTGATGTAGCATTGTATAATATAGTGAGACACAATGTCTGATGCTGCGTTATTTCTGTCAGTGATGTAGCATTGTATAATATAGTGAGACACAATGTCTGATGCTGTTATTTCTGCCAGTGATATAGCATTGTATAATATAGTGAGACACAATGTCTGATGCTGCGTTATTTCTGCCAGTGATGTAGCATTGTATAATATAGTGAGACACAATGTCTGATGCTGCGTTATTTCTGTCAGTGATGTAGCATTGTATAATATAGTGAGACACAATGTCTGATGCTGTTATTTCTGCCAGTGATGTAGCATTGTATAATATAGTGAGACACAATGTCTGATGCTGTGTTATTTCTGCTAGTGATATAGCATTGTATAATATAGTGAGACACAATGTCTGATGCTGTTATTTCTGCTAGTGATGTAGCATTGTATAATATAGTGAGACACAATGTCTGATGCTGCGTTATTTCTGTCAGTGATGCAGCATTGTATAATATAGTGAGACACAATGTCTGATGCTGCGTTATTTCTGCCAGTGATGCAGCATTGTATAATATAGTGAGACACAATGTCTGATGCTGCGTTATTTCTGCCAGTGATGCAGCATTGTATAATATAGTGAGACACAATGTCTGATGCTGCATTATTTCTGCTAGTGATGTAGCATTGTATAATATAGTGAGACACAATGTCTGATGCTGTTATTTCTGCTAGTGATGTAGCATTGTATAATATAGTGAGACACAATGTCTGATGCTGTTATTTCTGCTAGTGATGTAGCATTGTATAATATAGTGAGACACAATGTCTGATGCTGCGTTATTTCTGCTGGTGATGTAGCATTGTATAATATAGTGAGACACAATGTCTGATGCTGTTATTTCTGCTAGTGATGTAGCATTGTATAATATAGTGAGACACGTCTGATGCTGTTATTTCTGCTAGTGATATAGCATTGTATAATATAGTGAGACACAATGTCTGATGCTGTTATTTCTGCCAGTGATGTAGCATTGTATAATATAGTGAGACACAATGTCTGATGCTGCGTTATTTCTGCTAGTGATGTAGCATTGTATAATATAGTGAGACACAATGTCTGATGCTGTTATTTCTGCCAGTGATATAGCATTGTATAATATAATGAGACACAATGTCTGATGCTGCGTTATTTCTGCTAGTGATGTAGCATTGTATAATATAGTGAGACACAATGTCTGATGCTGTGTTATTTCTGCTAGTGATATAGCATTGTATAATATAGTGAGACACAATGTCTGATGCTGTTATTTCTGCTAGTTATGTAGCATTGTATAATATAGTGAGACACAATGTCTGATGCTGCGTTATTTCTGCTAGTGATATAGCATTGTATAATATAGTGAGACACAATGTCTGATGCTGCGTTATTTCTGCTAGTGATATAGCATTGTATAATATAGTGAGACACAATGTCTGATGCTGCGTTATTTCTGCCAGTGATGTAGCATTGTATAATATAGTGAGACACAATGTCTGATGCTGCGTTATTTCTGTCAGTGATGTAGCATTGTATAATATAGTGAGACACAATGTCTGATGCTGTTATTTCTGCTAGTGATGTAGCATTGTATAATATAGTGAGACACAATGTCTGATGCTGTTATTTCTGCCAGTGATGTAGCATTGTATAATATAGTGAGACACAATGTCTGATGCTGCGTTATTTCTGCCAGTGATGTAGCATTGTATAATATAGTGAGACACAATGTCTGATGCTGCGTTATTTCTGCCAGTGATTTAGCATTGTATAATATAGTGAGACACAATGTCTGATGCTGCGTTATTTCTGCTAATGATGTAGCATTGTATAATATAGTGAGACACAATGTCTGATGCTGCGTTATTTCTGCTAGTGATGTAGCATTGTATAATATAGTGAGACACAATGTCTGATGCTGTTATTTCTGCCAGTGATGTAGCATTGTATAATATAGTGAGACACAATGTCTGATGCTGTTATTTCTGCTAGTGATGTAGCATTGTATAATATAGTGAGACACAATGTCTGATGCTGTTATTTCTGCCAGTGATGTAGCATTGTATAATATAGTGAGACACAATGTCTGATGCTGTTATTTCTGCCAGTGATGTAGCATTGTATAATATAGTGAGACACAATGTCTGATGCTGTTATTTCAGCCAGTGATGTAGCATTGTATAATATAGTGAGACACAATGTCTGATGCTGCGTTATTACTGCTAGTGATGTAGCATTGTATAATATAGTGAGACACAATGTCTGATGCTGCGTTATTTCTGCTAGTGATGTAGCATTGTATAATATAGTGAGACACAATGTCTGATGCTGCGTTATTTCTGCCAGTGATGCAGCATTGTATAATATAGTGAGACACAATGTCTGATGCTGCGTTATTTCTGCCACTGATGTAGCATTGTATAATATAGTGAGACACAATGTCTGATGCTGTTATTTCTGCCAGTGATGTAGCATTGTATAATATAGTGAGACACAATGCCTGATGCTGTTATTGCTGCCAGTGATATAGCATTGTATAATATAGTGAGACACAATGTCTGATGCTGTTATTTCTGCTAGTGATGTAGCATTGTATAATATAGTGAGACACAATGTCTGATGCTTTTATTTCTGCCATTGATGTAGCATTGTATAATATAGTGAGACACAATGTCTGATGCTGTTATTTCTGCCAGTGATGCAGCATTGTATAATATAGTGAGACACAATGTCTGATGCTGCGTTATTTCTGTCAGTGATGTAGCATTGTATAATATAGTGAGACACAATGTCTGATGCTGTTATTTCTGCCAGTGATATAGCATTGTATAATATAGTGAGACACAATGTCTGATGCTGTTATTTCTGCCAGTGATATAGCATTGTATAATATAGTGAGACACAATGTCTGATGCTGTTATTTCTGCTAGTGATGTAGCATTGTATAATATAGTGAGACACAATGTCTGATGCTGTTATTTCTGCCAGTGATATAGCATTGTATAATATAGTGAGACACAATGTCTGATGCTGTTAATTCTGTCAGTGATGTAGCATTGTATAATATAGTGAGACACAATGTCTGATGCTGCGTTATTTCTGCTAGTGATGTAGCATTGTATAATATAGTGAGACACAATGTCTGATGCTGCGTTATTTCTGCCAGTGATGTAGCATTGTATAATATAGTGAGACACAATGTCTGATGCTGTTATTTCTGCTAGTGATATAGCATTGTATAATATAGTGAGACACAATGTCTGATGCTGCGTTATTTCTGCTAGTGATGTAGCATTGTATAATATAGTGAGACACAATGTCTGATGCTGTTATTTCTGCTAGTGATATAGCATTGTATAATATAGTGAGACACAATGTGTGATGCTGCGTTATTTCTGCTAGTGATGTAGCATTGTATAATATAGTGAGACACAATGTCTGATGCTGTGTTATTTCTGCCAGTGATGCAGCATTGTATAATATAGTGAGACACATTGTCTGATGCTGCGTTATTTCTGCCAGTGATATAGCATTGTATAATATAGTGAGACACAATGTCTGATGCTGCGTTATTTCTGCCAGTGATATAGCATTGTATAATATAGTGAGACACAATGTCTGATGCTGTTATTTCTGCTAGTGATGTAGCATTGTATAATATAGTGAGACACAATGTCTGATGCTGTGTTATTTCTGCTAGTGATATAGCATTGTATAATATAGTGAGACACAATGTCTGATGCTGTTATTTCTGCTAGTGATGTAGCATTGTATAATATAGTGAGACACAATGTCTGATGCTGCGTTATTTCTGCTAGTGATATAGCATTGTATAATATAGTGAGACACAATGTCTGATGCTGCGTTATTTCTGCTAGTGATATAGCATTGTATAATATAGTGAGACACAATGTCTGATGCTGCGTTATTTCTGCTAGTGATATAGCATTGTATAATATAGTGAGACACAATGTCTGATGCTGTTATTTCTGCCAGTGATGTAGCATTGTATAATATAGTGAGACACAATGTCTGATGCTGCGTTATTTCTGCTAGTGATATAGCATTGTATAATATAGTGAGACACAATGTCTGATGCTGTTATTTCTGCCAGTGATGTAGCATTGTATAATATAGTGAGACACAATGTCTGATGCTGTTATTTCTGCTAGTGATGTAGCATTGTATAATATAGTGAGACACAATGTCTGATGCTGCGTTATTTCTGCTAGTGATATAGCATTGTATAATATAGTGAGACACAATGTCTGATGCTGTTATTTCTGCCAGTGATGTAGCATTGTATAATATAGTGAGACACAGTGCCTGATGCTGCGTTATTTCTGTCAGTGATGCAGCATTGTATAATATAGTGAGACACAATGTCTGATGCTGCGTTATTTCTGCTAGTGATATAGCATTGTATAATATAGTGAGACGCAATGTCTGATGCTGTTATTTCTGCTAGTGATGTAGCATTGTATAATATAGTGAGACACAATGTCTGATGCTGCGTTATTTCTGTCAGTGATATAGCATTGTATAATATAGTGAGACACAATGTCTGATGCTGTTATTTCTGCTAGTGATGTAGCATTGTATAATATAGTGAGACACAATGCCTGATGCTGTTATTTCTGCTAGTGATGTAGCATTGTATAATATAGTGAGACACAATGTCTGATGCTGTTAATTCTGTCAGTGATGTAGCATTGTATAATATAGTGAGACACAATGTCTGATGCTGTTATTTCTGCTAGTGATGTAGCATTGTATAATATAGTGAGACACAATGTCTGATGCTGCTTTATTTCTGCCAGTGATGTAGCATTGTATAATATAGTGAGACACAATGTCTGATGCTGTTATTTCTGCCAGTGATGTAGCATTGTATAATATAGTGAGACACAATGCCTGATGCTGTTATTTCTGCTAGTGATGTAGCATTGTATAATATAGTGAGACACAATGTCTGATGCTGTTATTTCTGCTAGTGATATAGCATTGTATAATATAGTGAGACACAATGTGTGATGCTGTTATTTCTGCTAGTGATATAGCATTGTATAATATAGTGAGACACAATGCCTGATGCTGTTATTTCTGCTAGTGATGTAGCATTGTATAATATAGTGAGACACAATGTCTGATGCTGCGTTATTTCTGCCAGTGATGTAGCATTGTATAATATAGTGAGACACAATGTCTGATGCTGTTATTTCTGCTAGTGATGTAGCATTGTATAATATAGTGAGACACAATGTGTGATGCTGTGTTATTTCTGCCAGTGATGTAGCATTGTATAATATAGTGAGACACAATGTCTGATGCTGCGTTATTTCTGTCAGTGATGTAGCATTGTATAATATAGTGAGACACAATGTCTGATGCTGTTATTTCTGCCAGTGATGTAGCATTGTATAATATAGTGAGACACAATGTCTGATGCTGAGTTATTTCTGCCAGTGATGTAGCATTGTATAATATAGTGAGACACAATGTCTGATGCTGCGTTATTTCTGCTAATGATGTAGCATTGTATAATATAGTGAGACACAATGTCTGATGCTGTTATTTCTGCTAGTGATGTAGCATTGTATAATATAGTGAGACACAATGTCTGATGCTGTTATTTCTGCCAGTGATGTAGCATTGTATAATATAGTGAGACACAATGTCTGATGCTGCGTTATTTCTGCTAGTGATGTAGCATTGTATAATATAGTGAGACACAGTGTCTGATGCTGCGTTATTTCTGTCAGTGATGTAGCATTGTATAATATAGTGAGACACAATGTCTGATGCTGCGTTATTTCTGCCAGTGATGCAGCATTGTATAATATAGTGAGACACAATGTCTGATGCTGTTATTTCTGCCAGTGATGTAGCATTGTATAATATAGTGAGACACAATGTCTGATGCTGCGTTATTTCTGCCAGTGATGTAGCATTGTATAATATAGTGAGACACAATGTCTGATGCTGAGTTATTTCTGCTAGTGATGTAGCATTGTATAATATAGTGAGACACAATGTCTGATGCTGCGTTATTTCTGCTAGTGATGTAGCATTGTATAATATAGTGAGACACAATGTCTGATGCTGTTATTTCTGCTAGTGATGTAGCATTGTATAATATAGTGAGACACAATGTGTGATGCTGTGTTATTTCTGCCAGTGATGTAGCATTGTATAATATAGTGAGACACAATGTCTGATGCTGCGTTATTTCTGTCAGTGATGTAGCATTGTATAATATAGTGAGACACAATGTCTGATGCTGTTATTTCTGCTAGTGATGTAGCATTGTATAATATAGTGAGACACAATGTCTGATGCTGTTATTTCTGCCAGTGATGTAGCATTGTATAATATAGTGAGACACAATGTCTGATGCTGCGTTATTTCTGCCAGTGATGTAGCATTGTATAATATAGTGAGACACAATGTCTGATGCAGCGTTATTTCTGCCAGTGATGTAGCATTGTATAATATAGTGAGACACAATGTCTGATGCTGCGTTATTTCTGCCAGTGATATAGCATTGTATAATATAGTGAGACACAATGTCTGATGCTGCGTTATTTCTGCTAATGATGTAGCATTGTATAATATAGTGAGACACAATGTCTGATGCTGCGTTATTTCTGCTAGTGATGTAGCATTGTATAATATAGTGAGACACAATGTCTGATGCTGTTATTTCTGCCAGTGATGTAGCATTGTATAATATAGTGAGACACAATGTCTGATGCTGCGTTATTTCTGCCAGTGATGTAGCATTGTATAATATAGTGAGACACAATGTCTGATGCTGCGTTATTTCTGCCAGTGATATAGCATTGTATAATATAGTGAGACACAATGTCTGATGCTGCGTTATTTCTGCTAGTGATGTAGCATTGTATAATATAGTGAGACACAATGTCTGATGCTGT
Organism: Bombina bombina; assembly: GCF_027579735.1. Lineage (NCBI taxonomy): Eukaryota > Metazoa > Chordata > Amphibia > Anura > Bombinatoridae > Bombina > Bombina bombina. Next base: position 1,583,453,621 of record NC_069499.1, read on the forward strand.
GTTATTTCTGCCAGTGATGTAGCATTGTATAATATAGTGAGACACAATGTCTGATGCTGCGTTATTTCTGTCAGTGATGTAGCATTGTATAATATAGTGAGACACAATGTCTGATGCTGTTATTTCTGTCAGTGATAAAGCATTGTATAATATAGTGAGACACAATGTCTGATGCTGCGTTATTTCTGCCAGTGATACAGCATTGTATAATATAGTGAGACACAATGTCTGATGCTGTTATTTCTGCCAGTGATGTAGCATTGTATAATATAGTGAGACGCAATGTCTGATGCTGCGTTATTTCTGCTAGTGATATAGCATTGTATAATATAGTGAGACACAATGTCTGATGCTGTGTTATTTCTGCTAGTGATGTAGCATTGTATAATATAGTGAGACACAATGTCTGATGCTGTTATTTCTGCCAGTGATATAGCATTGTATAATATAGTGAGACACAATGTCTGATGCTGCGTTATTTCTGCCAGTGATACAGCATTGTATAATATAGTGAGACACAATGTCTGATGCTGTTATTTCTGCCAGTGATGTAGCATTGTATAATATAGTGAGACACAATGTCTGATGCTGTTATTTCTGCTAGTGATATAGCATTGTATAATATAGTGAGACACAATGTCTGATGCTGTTATTTCTGCCAGTGATGTAGCATTGTATAATATAGTGAGACACAATGTCTGATGCTGTTATTTCTGCCAGTGATACAGCATTGTATAATATAGTGAGACACAATGTCTGATGCTGTTATTTCTGCCAGTGATGTAGCATTGTATAATATAGTGAGACACAATGTCTGATGCTGCGTTATTTCTGCTAGTGATATAGCATTGTATAATATAGTGAGACGCAATGTCTGATGCTGCGTTATTTCTGCTAGTGATGTAGCATTGTATAATATAGTGAGACACAATGTCTGATGCTGTTATTTCTGCTAGTGATGTAGCATTGTATAATATAGTGAGACACAATGTCTGATGCTGTTATTTCTGCTAGTGATGTAGCATTGTATAATATAGTGAGACACAATGTCTGATGCTGCGTTATTTCTGCTAGTGATATAGCATTCTATAATATAGTGAGACACAATGTCTGATGCTGCGTTATTTCTGCCAGTGATATAGCATTGTATAATATAGGGAGACACAATGTCTGATGCTGCGTTATTTCTGCCAGTGATGTAGCATTGTATAATATAGTGAGACACAATGTCTGATGCTGCGTTATTTCTGCTAGTGATGTAGCATTGTATAATATAGTGAGACACAATGTCTGATGCTGTTATTTCTGCCAGTGATGTAGCATTGTATAATATAGTAAGACACAGTGTCTGATGCTGTTATTTCTGCCAGTGATATAGCATTGTATAATATAGTGAGACACAATGTCTGATGCTGCGTTATTTCTGCTAGTGATGTAGCATTGTATAATATAGTGAGACACAATGTCTGATGCTGCGTTATTTCTGCTAGTGATGTAGCATTGTATAATATAGTGAGACACAATGTCTGATGCTGCGTTATTTCTGCTAGTGATGTAGCATTGTATAATATAGTGAGACACAATGTCTGATGCTGCGTTATTTCTGCCAGTGATGTAGCATTGTATAATATAGTGAGACACAATGTCTGATGCTGCGTTATTTCTGCTAGTGATGTAGCATTGTATAATATAGTGAGACACAATGTCTGATGCTGCGTTATTTCTGCCAGTGATGTAGCATTGTATAATATAGTGAGACACAATGTCTGATGCTGCGTTATTTCTGTCAGTGATGTAGCATTGTATAATATAGTGAGACACAATGTCTGATGCTGCGTTATTTCTGCTGGTGATGTAGCATTGTATAATATAGTGAGACACAATGTCTGATGCTGTTATTTCTGCTAGTGATGTAGCATTGTATAATATAGTGAGACACAATGTCTGATGCTGTTATTTCTGCTAGTGATATAGCATTGTATAATATAGTGAGACACAATGTCTGATGCTGTTATTTCTGCCAGTGATGTAGCATTGTATAATATAGTGAGACACAATGTCTGATGCTGCGTTATTTCTGCTAGTGATGTAGCATTGTATAATATAGTGAGACACAATGTCTGATGCTGTTATTTCTGCTAGTTATGTAGCATTGTATAATATAGTGAGACACAATGTCTGATGCTGCGTTATTTCTGCTAGTGATATAGCATTGTATAATATAGTGAGACACAATGTCTGATGCTGCGTTATTTCTGCTAGTGATATAGCATTGTATAATATAGTGAGACACAATGTCTGATGCTGCGTTATTTCTGCCAGTGATGTAGCATTGTATAATATAGTGAGACACAATGTCTGATGCTGCGTTATTTCTGTCAGTGATGTAGCATTGTATAATATAGTGAGACACAATGTCTGATGCTGTTATTTCTGCTAGTGATGTAGCATTGTATAATATAGTGAGACACAATGTCTGATGCTGTTATTTCTGCCAGTGATGTAGCATTGTATAATATAGTGAGACACAATGTCTGATGCTGCGTTATTTCTGCCAGTGATGTAGCATTGTATAATATAGTGAGACACAATGTCTGATGCAGCGTTATTTCTGCCAGTGATGTAGCATTGTATAATATAGTGAGACACAATGTCTGATGCTGCGTTATTTCTGCCAGTGATATAGCATTGTATAATATAGTGAGACACAATGTCTGATGCTGCGTTATTTCTGCTAATGATGTAGCATTGTATAATATAGTGAGACACAATGTCTGATGCTGCGTTATTTCTGCTAGTGATGTAGCATTGTATAATATAGTGAGACACAATGTCTGATGCTGTTATTTCTGCCAGTGATGTAGCATTGTATAATATAGTGAGACACAATGTCTGATGCTGTTATTTCTGCTAGTGATGTAGCATTGTATAATATAGTGAGACACAATGTCTGATGCTGTTATTTCTGCCAGTGATGTAGCATTGTATAATATAGTGAGACACAATGTCTGATGCTGTTATTTCTGCCAGTGATGTAGCATTGTATAATATAGTGAGACACAATGTCTGATGCTGTTATTTCTGCCAGTGATGTAGCATTGTATAATATAGTGAGACACAATGTCTGATGCTGCGTTATTACTGCTAGTGATGTAGCATTGTATAATATAGTGAGACACAATGTCTGATGCTGCGTTATTTCTGCTAGTGATGTAGCATTGTATAATATAGTGAGACACAATGTCTGATGCTGCGTTATTTCTGCCAGTGATGCAGCATTGTATAATATAGTGAGACACAATGTCTGATGCTGCGTTATTTCTGCCACTGATGTAGCATTGTATAATATAGTGAGACACAATGTCTGATGCTGTTATTTCTGCCAGTGATGTAGCATTGTATAATATAGTGAGACACAATGCCTGATGCTGTTATTTCTGCCAGTGATATAGCATTGTATAATATAGTGAGACACAATGTCTGATGCTGTTATTTCTGCTAGTGATGTAGCATTGTATAATATAGTGAGACACAATGTCTGATGCTTTTATTTCTGCCATTGATGTAGCATTGTATAATATAGTGAGACACAATGTCTGATGCTGTTATTTCTGCCAGTGATGCAGCATTGTATAATATAGTGAGACACAATGTCTGATGCTGCGTTATTTCTGTCAGTGATGTAGCATTGTATAATATAGTGAGACACAATGTCTGATGCTGTTATTTCTGCCAGTGATATAGCATTGTATAATATAGTGAGACACAATGTCTGATGCTGTTATTTCTGCCAGTGATATAGCATTGTATAATATAGTGAGACACAATGTCTGATGCTGTTATTTCTGCTAGTGATGTAGCATTGTATAATATAGTGAGACACAATGTCTGATGCTGTTATTTCTGCCAGTGATATAGCATTGTATAATATAGTGAGACACAATGTCTGATGCTGAGTTATTTCTGCCAGTGATATAGCATTGTATAATATAGTGAGACACAATGTCTGATGCTGCATTATTTCTGCCAGTGATATAGCATTGTATAATATAGTGAGACACAATGTCTGATGCTGTTAATTCTGTCAGTGATGTAGCATTGTATAATATAGTGAGACACAATGTCTGATGCTGCGTTATTTCTGCTAGTGATGTAGCATTGTATAATATAGTGAGACACAATGTCTGATGCTGCGTTATTTCTGCCAGTGATGTAGCATTGTATAATATAGTGAGACACAATGTCTGATGCTGTTATTTCTGCTAGTGATATAGCATTGTATAATATAGTGAGACACAATGTCTGATGCTGCGTTATTTCTGCTAGTGATGTAGCATTGTATAATATAGTGAGACACAATGTCTGATGCTGTTATTTCTGCTAGTGATATAGCATTGTATAATATAGTGAGACACAATGTGTGATGCTGCGTTATTTCTGCTAGTGATGTAGCATTGTATAATATAGTGAGACACAATGTCTGATGCTGTGTTATTTCTGCCAGTGATGCAGCATTGTATAATATAGTGAGACACATTGTCTGATGCTGCGTTATTTCTGCCAGTGATATAGCATTGTATAATATAGTGAGACACAATGTCTGATGCTGCGTTATTTCTGCCAGTGATATAGCATTGTATAATATAGTGAGACACAATGTCTGATGCTGCGTTATTTCTGCTAGTGATGTAGCATTGTATAATATAGTGAGACACAATGTCTGATGCTGTGTTATTTCTGCTAGTGATATAGCATTGTATAATATAGTGAGACACAATGTCTGATGCTGTTATTTCTGCTAGTGATGTAGCATTGTATAATATAGTGAGACACAATGTCTGATGCTGCGTTATTTCTGCTAGTGATATAGCATTGTATAATATAGTGAGACACAATGTCTGATGCTGCGTTATTTCTGCTAGTGATATAGCATTGTATAATATAGTGAGACACAATGTCTGATGCTGCGTTATTTCTGCTAGTGATATAACATTGTATAATATAGTGAGACACAATGTCTGATGCTGTTATTTCTGCCAGTGATGTAGCATTGTATAATATAGTGAGACACAATGTCTGATGCTGCGTTATTTCTGCTAGTGATATAGCATTGTATAATATAGTGAGACACAATGTCTGATGCTGTTATTTCTGCCAGTGATGTAGCATTGTATAATATAGTGAGACACAATGTCTGATGCTGTTATTTCTGCTAGTGATGTAGCATTGTATAATATAGTGAGACACAATGTCTGATGCTGCGTTATTTCTGCTAGTGATATAGCATTGTATAATATAGTGAGACACAATGTCTGATGCTGTTATTTCTGCCAGTGATGTAGCATTGTATAATATAGTGAGACACAGTGCCTGATGCTGCGTTATTTCTGTCAGTGATGCAGCATTGTATAATATAGTGAGACACAATGTCTGATGCTGCGTTATTTCTGCTAGTGATATAGCATTGTATAATATAGTGAGACGCAATGTCTGATGCTGTTATTTCTGCTAGTGATGTAGCATTGTATAATATAGTGAGACACAATGTCTGATGCTGCGTTATTTCTGTCAGTGATATAGCATTGTATAATATAGTGAGACACAATGTCTGATGCTGTTATTTCTGCTAGTGATGTAGCATTGTATAATATAGTGAGACACAATGCCTGATGCTGTTATTTCTGCCAGTGATGTAGCATTGTATAATATAGTGAGACACAATGTCTGATGCTGTTAATTCTGTCAGTGATGTAGCATTGTATAATATAGTGAGACACAATGTCTGATGCTGTTATTTCTGCTAGTGATGTAGCATTGTATAATATAGTGAGACACAATGTCTGATGCTGCTTTATTTCTGCCAGTGATGTAGCATTGTATAATATAGTGAGACACAATGTCTGATGCTGTTATTTCTGCCAGTGATGTAGCATTGTATAATATAGTGAGACACAATGCCTGATGCTGTTATTTCTGCTAGTGATGTAGCATTGTATAATATAGTGAGACACAATGTCTGATTGTGTTATTTCTGCTAGTGATATAGCATTGTATAATATAGTGAGACACAATGTGTGATGCTGTTATTTCTGCTAGTGATATAGCATTGTATAATATAGTGAGACACAATGCCTGATGCTGTTATTTCTGCTAGTGATTTAGCATTGTATAATATAGTGAGACACAATGTCTGATGCTGCGTTATTTCTGCCAGTGATGTAGCATTGTATAATATAGTGAGACACAATGTCTGATGCTGTTATTTCTGCTAGTGATGTAGCATTGTATAATATAGTGAGACACAATGTGTGATGCTGTGTTATTTCTGCCAGTGATGTGGCATTGTATAATATAGTGAGACACAATGTCTGATGCTGCGTTATTTCTGTCAGTGATGTAGCATTGTATAATATAGTGAGACACAATGTCTGATGCTGTTATTTCTGCCAGTGATGTAGCATTGTATAATATAGTGAGACACAATGTCTGATGCTGAGTTATTTCTGCCAGTGATGTAGCATTGTATAATATAGTGAGACACAATGTCTGATGCTGCGTTATTTCTGCTAATGATGTAGCATTGTATAATATAGTGAGACACAATGTCTGATGCTGTTATTTCTGCTAGTGATGTAGCATTGTATAATATAGTGAGACACAATGTCTGATGCTGTTATTTCTGCCAGTGATGTAGCATTGTATAATATAGTGAGACACAATGTCTGATGCTGCGTTATTTCTGTCAGTGATGTAGCATTGTATAATATAGTGAGACACAGTGTCTGATGCTGCGTTATTTCTGTCAGTGATGTAGCATTGTATAATATAGTGAGACACAATGTCTGATGCTGCGTTATTTCTGCCAGTGATGCAGCATTGTATAATATAGTGAGACACAATGTCTGATGCTGTTATTTCTGCCAGTGATGTAGCATTGTATAATATAGTGAGACACAATGTCTGATGCTGCGTTATTTCTGCCAGTGATGTAGCATTGTATAATATAGTGAGACACAATGTCTGATGCTGAGTTATTTCTGCTAGTGATGTAGCATTGTATAATATAGTGAGACACAATGTCTGATGCTGCGTTATTTCTGCTAGTGATGTAGCATTGTATAATATAGTGAGACACAATGTCTGATGCTGTTATTTCTGCTAGTGATGTAGCATTGTATAATATAGTGAGACACAATGTGTGATGCTGTGTTATTTCTGCCAGTGATGTAGCATTGTATAATATAGTGAGACACAATGTCTGATGCTGCGTTATTTCTGTCAGTGATGTAGCATTGTATAATATAGTGAGACACAATGTCTGATGCTGTGTTATTTCTGCTAGTGATGTAGCATTGTATAATATAGTGAGACACAATGCCTGATGCTGTTATTTCTGCTAGTGATGTAGCATTGTATAATATAGTGAGACACAATGTCTGATGCTGTGTTATTTCTGCTAGTGATGTAGCATTGTATAATATAGTGAGACACAATGCCTGATGCTGTTATTTCTGCTAGTGATATAGCATTGTATAATATAGTGAGACACAATGTCTGATGCTGCGTTATTTCTGTCAGTGATGTAGCATTGTATAATATAGTGAGACACAATGTCTGATGCTGTGTTATTTCTGCCAGTGATGTAGCATTGTATAATATAGTGAGACACAATGTCTGATGCTGCGTTATTTCTGTCAGTGATGTAGCATTGTATAATATAGTGAGACACAATGTCTGATGCTGTGTTATTTCTGCTAGTGATGTAGCATTGTATAATATAGTGAGACACAATGTCTGATGCTGTTATTTCTGCTAGTGATGTAGCATTGTATAATATAGTGAGACACAATGTCTGATGCTGTGTTATTTCTGCTAGTGATATAGCATTCTATAATATAGTGAGACACAATGCCTGATGCTGTTATTTCTGCTAGTCATGTAGCATTGTATAATATAGTGAGACACAATGTCTGATGCTGCGTTATTTCTGCCAGTGATGTAGCATTGTATAATATAGTGAGACACAATGTCTGATGCTGCGTTATTTCTGCCAGTGATGTAGCATTGTATAATATAGTGAGACACAATGTCTGATGCTGTGTTATTTCTGCTAGTGATGTAGCATTGTATAATATAGTGAGACACAATGTGTGATGCTGCGTTATTTCTGCCAGTGATGCAGCATTGTATAATATAGTGAGACACAATGTCTGATGCTGCGTTATTTCTGCTAGTGATATAGCATTGTATAATATAGTGAGACACAATGTCTGATGCTGTTATTTCTGCCAGTGATATAGCATTGTATAATATAGTGAGACACAATGTCTGATGCTGCGTTATTTCTGCCAGTGATACAGCATTGTATAATATAGTGAGACACAATGTCTGATGCTGTGTTATTTCTGCTAGTGATGTAGCATTGTATAATATAGTGAGACACAATGTGTGATGCTGCGTTATTTCTGCCAGTGATGCAGCATTGTATAATATAGTGAGACACAATGTCTGATGCTGCGTTATTTCTGCTAATGATGTAGCATTGTATAATATAGTGAGACACAATGTCTGATGCTGTTATTTCTGCTAGTGATGTAGCATTGTATAATATAGTGAGACACAATGTCTGATGCTGTTATTTCTGCCAGTGATGTAGCATTGTATAATATAGTGAGACACAATGTCTGATGCTGCGTTATTTCTGTCAGTGATGTAGCATTGTATAATATAGTGAGACACAGTGTCTGATGCTGCGTTATTTCTGTCAGTGATGTAGCATTGTATAATATAGTGAGACACAATGTCTGATGCTGCGTTATTTCTGCCAGTGATGCAGCATTGTATAATATAGTGAGACACAATGTCTGATGCTGTTATTTCTGCCAGTGATGTAGCATTGTATAATATAGTGAGACACAATGTCTGATGCTGCGTTATTTCTGCCAGTGATGTAGCATTGTATAATATAGTGAGACACAATGTCTGATGCTGAGTTATTTCTGCTAGTGATGTAGCATTGTATAATATAGTGAGACACAATGTCTGATGCTGCGTTATTTCTGCTAGTGATGTAGCATTGTATAATATAGTGAGACACAATGTCTGATGCTGTTATTTCTGCTAGTGATGTAGCATTGTATAATATAGTGAGACACAATGTGTGATGCTGTGTTATTTCTGCCAGTGATGTAGCATTGTATAATATAGTGAGACACAATGTCTGATGCTGCGTTATTTCTGTCAGTGATGTAGCATTGTATAATATAGTGAGACACAATGTCTGATGCTGTGTTATTTCTGCTAGTGATGTAGCATTGTATAATATAGTGAGACACAATGCCTGATGCTGTTATTTCTGCTAGTGATGTAGTATTGTATAATATAGTGAGACACAATGTCTGATGCTGTGTTATTTCTGCTAGTGATGTAGCATTGTATAATATAGTGAGACACAATGCCTGATGCTGTTATTTCTGCTAGTGATATAGCATTGTATAATATAGTGAGACACAATGTCTGATGCTGCGTTATTTCTGTCAGTGATGTAGCATTGTATAATATAGTGAGACACAATGTCTGATGCTGTGTTATTTCTGCCAGTGATGGAGCATTGTATAATATAGTGAGACACAATGTCTGATGCTGCGTTATTTCTGTCAGTGATGTAGCATTGTATAATATAGTGAGACACAATGTCTGATGCTGTTATTTCTGCTAGTGATGTAGCATTGTATAATATAGTGAGACACAATGCCTGATGCTGTTATTTCTGCTAGTGATGTAGCATTGTATAATATAGTGAGACACAATGTCTGATGCTGTGTTATTTCTGCTAGTGATGTAGCATTGTATAATATAGTGAGACACAATGCCTGATGCTGTTATTTCTGCTAGTCATGTAGCATTGTATAATATAGTGAGACACAATGTCTGATGCTGCGTTATTTCTGCCAGTGATGTAGCATTGTATAATATAGTGAGACACAATGTCTGATGCTGCGTTATTTCTGCCAGTGATGTAGCATTGTATAATATAGTGAGACACAATGTCTGATGCTGTGTTATTTCTGCTAGTAATGTAGCATTGTATAATATAGTGAGACACAATGTGTGATGCTGCGTTATTTCTGCCAGTGATGCAGCATTGTATAATATAGTGAGACACAATGTCTGATGCTGCGTTATTTCTGCTAGTGATATAGCATTGTATAATATAGTGAGACACAATGTCTGATGCTGTTATTTCTGCCAGTGATATAGCATTGTATAATATAGTGAGACACAATGTCTGATGCTGCGTTATTTCTGCCAGTGATACAGCATTGTATAATATAGTGAGACACAATGTCTGATGCTGTGTTATTTCTGCTAGTGATGTAGCATTGTATAATATAGTGAGACACAATGTCTGATGCTGCGTTATTTATGCTAGTGATGTAGCATTGTATAATATAGTGAGGCACAATGTCTAATGCTGCGTTATTTCTGCCAGTGATGTAGCATTGTATAATATAGTGAGACACAATGTCTGATGCTGTTATTTCTGCTAGTGATATAGCATTGTATAATATAGTGAGACACAATGTCTGATGCTGCGTTATTTCTGCTAGTGATGTAGCATTGTATAATATAGTGAGACACAATGTCTGATGCTGCGTTATTTCTGCCAGTGATGTAGCATTGTATAATATAGTGAGACACAATTTCTGATGCTGTTATTTCTGCCAGTGATGCAGCATTGTATAATATAGTGAGACACAATATCTGATGCTGTTATTTCTGCCAGTGATGTAGCATTGTATAATATAGTGAGACACAATGTCTGATGCTGCGTTATTTCTGCTAGTGATATAGCATTGTATAATATAGTGAGACACAATGTCTGATGCTGCGTTATTTCTGCCAGTGATATAGCATTGTATAATATAGTGAGACACAATGTCTGATGCTGCGTTATTTCTGTCAGTGATGTAGCATTGTATAATATAGTGAGACACAATGTCTGATGCTGCGTTATTTCTGCCAGTGATGCAGCATTGTATAATATAGTGAGACACAATGTCTGATGCTGTTATTTCTGCCAGTGATATAGCATTGTATAATATAGTGAGACACAATATCTGATGCTGTTATTTCTGCTAGTGATGTAGCATTGTATAATATAGTGAGACACAATGCCTGATGCTGTTATTTCTGCTAGTGATGTAGCATTGTATAATATAGTGAGACACAATGTCTGATGCTGTTAATTCTGTCAGTGATATAGCATTGTATAATATAGTGAGACACAATGTCTGATGCTGCGTTATTTCTGCTAGTGATGTAGCATTGTATAATATAGTGAGACACAATGTCTGATGCTGTTATTTCTGTCAGTGATACAGCATTGTATAATATAGTGAGACACAATGTCTGATGCTGCGTTATTTCTGCCAGTGATGCAGCATTGTATAATATAGTGAGACACAATGTCTGATGCTGCGTTATTTCTGCTAGTGATGTAGCATTGTATAATATAGTGAGACACAATGTCTGATGCTGCGTTATTTCTGCCACTGATGTAGCATTGTATAATATAGTGAGACACAATGTCTGATGCTGTTATTTCTGCTAGTGATGTAGCATTGTATAATATAGTGAGACACAATGTCTGATGCTGCGTTATTTCTGCCACTGATGTAGCATTGTATAATATAGTGAGACACAATGTCTGATGCTGTTATTTCTGCTAGTGATGTAGCATTGTATAATATAGTGAGACACAATCTCTGATGCTGTTATTTCTGCCAGTGATGTAGCATTGTATAATATAGTGAGACACAATGTCTGATGCTGTTATTTCTGCCAGTGATGCAGCATTGTATAATATAGTGAGACACAATGTCTGATGCTGCGTTATTTCTGCTAGTGATATAGCATTGTATAATATAGTGAGACACAATGTCTGATGCTGTTATTTCTGCTAGTGATATAGCATTGTATAATATAGTGAGACACAATGTCTGATGCTGTTATTTCTGCTAGTGATGCAGCATTGTATAATATAGTGAGACACAATGTCTGATGCTGCGTTATTTCTGCCAGTGATGTAGCATTGTATAATATAGTGAGACACAATGTCTGATGCTGCGTTATTTCTGCTAGTGATGTAGCATTGTATAATATAGTGAGACACAATGTCTGATGCTGTTATTTCTGCCAGTGATGTAGCATTGTATAATATAGTGAGACACAATGTCTGATGCTGTTATTTCTGCTAGTGATGTAGCACTGTATAATATAGTGAGACACAATGTCTGATGCTGCGTTATTTCTGCCAGTGATGTAGCATTGTATAATATAGTGAGACACAATGTCTAATGCTGCGTTATTTCTGCTAGTGATGTAGCATTGTATAATATAGTGAGACACAATGTCTGATGCTGCGCTATTTCTGCCAGTGATATAGCATTGTATAATATAGTGAGACACAATGTCTGATGCTGTTATTTCTGTCAGTGATGTAGCATTGTATAATATAGTGAGACACAATGTCTGATGCTGTTATTTCTGCCAGTGATATAGCATTGTATAATATAGTGAGACACAATGTCTGATGCTGCGTTATTTCTGCTAGTGATGTAGCATTGTATAATATAGTGAGACACAATGTCTGATGCTGCGCTATTTCTGCCAGTGATATAGCATTGTATAATATAGTGAGACACAATGTCTGATGCTGTTATTTCTGTCAGTGATGTAGCATTGTATAATATAGTGAGACACAATGTCTGATGCTGTTATTTCTGCTAGTGATATAGCATTGTATAATATAGTGAGACACAATGTCTGATGCTGCGTTATTTCTGCTAGTGATGTAGCATTGTATAATATAGTGAGACACAATGTCTGCTGCTGCGTTATTTCTGCTAGTGATGTAGCATTGTATAATATAGTGAGACACAATGTCTGATGCTGTTATTTCTGTCAGTGATATAGCATTGTATAATATAGTGAGACACAATGTCTGATGCTGTTATTTCTGCCAGTGATGTAGCATTGTATAATATAGTGAGACACAATGTCTGATGCTGCGTTATTTCTGCCAGTGATATAGCATTGTATAATATAGTGAGACACAATGTCTGATGCTGTTATTTCTGCCAGTGATGTAGCATTGTATAATATAGTGAGACACAATGTCTGATGCTGCGCTATTTCTGCTAGTGATGTAGCATTGTATAATATAGCGAGACACAATGTCTGATGCTGCGTTATTTCTGCCAGTGATGTAGCATTGTATAATATAGTGAGACACAATGTCTGATGTTGTTATTTCTGCTAGTGATATAGCATTGTATAATATAGTGAGACACAATGTCTGATGCTGCGTTATTTCTGCTAGTGATATAGCATTGTATAATATAGTGAGACACAATGTCTGATGCTGCGTTATTTCTGCCAGTGATGTAGCATTGTATAATATAGTGAGACACAATGTCTGATGCTGTTATTTCTGCCAGTGATGTAGCATTGTATAATATAGTGAGACACAATGTCTGATGCTGCGTTATTTCTGTCAGTGATGCAGCATTGTATAATATAGTGAGACACAATGTCTGATGCTGTTATTTCTGCCAGTGATGTAGCATTGTATAATATAGTGAGACACAATGTCTGATGCTGCGTTATTTCTGTCAGTGATGCAGCATTGTATAATATAGTGAGACACAATGTCTGATGCTGTTATTTCTGCCAGTGATGTAGCATTGTATAATATAGTGAGACACAATGTCTGATGCTGCGTTATTTCTGCCAGTGATGTAGCATTGTATAATATAGTGAGACACAGTGTCTGATGCTGCGTTATTTCTGCTAATGATGTAGCATTGTATAATATAGTGAGACACAGTGTCTGATGCTGTTATTTCTGCTAGTGATGTAGCATTGTATAATATAGTGAGACACAATGTCTGATGCTGCGTTATTTCTGCTAGTGATGTAGCATTGTATAATATAGTGAGACACAATGTCTGATGCTGTGTTATTTCTGCTAGTGATATAGCATTGTATAATATAGTGAGACACAATGTCTGATGCTGTGTTATTTCTGCTAGTGATATAGCATTGTATAATATAGTGAGACACAATGTCTGATGCTGTGTTATTTCTGCTAGTGATGTAGCATTGTATAATATAGTGAGACACAATGTCTGATGCTGTTATTTCTGCCAGTGATGTAGCATTGTATAATATAGTGAGACACAATGTCTGATGCTGCGTTATTTCTGTCAGTGATGCAGCATTGTATAATATAGTGAGACACAATGTCTGATGCTGTTATTTCTGCCACTGATGTAGCATTGTATAATATAGTGAGACACAATGTCTGATGCTGCGTTATTTCTGTCAGTGATGTAGCATTGTATAATATAGTGAGACACAATGTCTGATGCTGTTATTTCTGCCAGTGATGTAGCATTATATAATATAGTGAGACACAATGTGTGATGCTGCGTTATTTCTGCTAGTGATGTAGCATTGTATAATATAGTGAGACACAATGTCTGATGCTGTTATTTCTGCCAGTGATGTAGCATTGTATAATATAGTGAGACACAATGTGTGATGCTGTGTTATTTCTGCCAGTGATGCAGCATTGTATAATATAGTGAGACACAATGTCTGATGCTGTGTTATTTCTGCTAGTGATATAGCATTGTATAATATAGTGAGACACAATGTCTGATGCTGCGTTATTTCTGCTAGTGATATAGCATTGTATAATATAGTGAGACACAATGTCTGATGCTGCGTTATTTCTGCTAGTGATATAGCATTGTATAATATAGTGAGACACAATGTCTGATGCTGTGTTATTTCTGCTAGTGATATAGCATTGTATAATATAGTGAGACACAATGTCTGATGCTGTTATTTCTGCTAGTGATGTAGCATTGTATAATATAGTGAGACACAATGTCTGATGCTGCGTTATTTCTGCCAGTGATGTAGCATTGTATAATATAGTGAGACACAATGTCTGATGCTGCGTTATTTCTGCTAATGATGTAGCATTGTATAATATAGTGAGACACAATGTCTGATGCTGCGTTATTTCTGTCAGTGATGTAGCATTGTATAATATAGTGAGACACAATGTCTGATGCTGCGTTATTTCTGCTAGTGATGTAGCATTGTATAATATAGTGAGACACAATGTATGATGCTGTTATTTCTGCCAGTGATGTAGCATTGTATAATATAGTGAGACACAATGTCTGATGCTGTTATTTCTGCCAGTGATATAGCATTGTATAATATAGTGAGACACAATGTCTGATGCTGTTATTTCTGCCAGTGATGTAGCATTGTATAATATAGTGAGACACAATGTCTGATGCTGCGTTATTTCTGCTAGTGATGTAGCATTGTATAATATAGTGAGACACAATGTCTGATGCTGCGTTATTTCTGCTAGTGATGTAGCATTGTATAATATAGTGAGACACAATGTCTGATGCTGTTATTTCTGCCAGTGATATAGCATTGTATAATATAGTGAGACACAATGTCTGATGCTGTGTTATTTCTGCTAGTGATATAGCATTGTATAATATAGTGAGACACAATGTCTGATGCTGTTATTTCTGCTAGTGATGTAGCATTGTATAATATAGTGAGACACAATGTCTGATGCTGCGTTATTTCTGCCAGTGATGTAGCATTGTATAATATAGTGAGACACAATGTCTGATGCTGCGTTATTTCTGCTAATGATGTAGCATTGTATAATATAGTGAGACACAATGTCTGATGCTGCGTTATTTCTGTCAGTGATGTAGCATTGTATAATATAGTGAGACACAATGTCTGATGCTGCGTTATTTCTGCTAGTGATGTAGCATTGTATAATATAGTGAGACACAATGTATGATGCTGTTATTTCTGCCAGTGATGTAGCATTGTATAATATAGTGAGACACAATGTCTGATGCTGTTATTTCTGCCAGTGATATAGCATTGTATAATATAGTGAGACACAATGTCTGATGCTGTTATTTCTGCCAGTGATGTAGCATTGTATAATATAGTGAGACACAATGTCTGATGCTGCGTTATTTCTGCTAGTGATGTAGCATTGTATAATATAGTGAGACACAATGTCTGATGCTGCGTTATTTCTGCTAGTGATGTAGCATTGTATAATATAGTGAGACACAATGTCTGATGCTGTTATTTCTGCCAGTGATGTAGCATTGTATAATATAGTGAGACACAATGTCTGATGCTGTTATTTCTGCCACTGATGTAGCATTGTATAATATAGTGAGACACAATGTCTGATGCTGTTATTTCTGCCAGTGATGTAGCATTGTATAATATAGTGAGACACAGTGTCTGAGGCTGTTATTTCTGCTAGTGATGTAGCATTGTATAATATAGTGAGACACAATGTCTGATGCTGCGTTATTTCTGCTAGTGATGTAGCATTGTATAATATAGTGAGACACAATGTCTGATGCTGCGTTATTTCTGCCAGTGATGTAGCATTGTATAATATAGTGAGACACAATGTCTGATGCTGCGTTATTTCTGCTAGTGATATAGCATTGTATAATATAGTGAGACACAATGTCTGATGCTGCGTTATTTCTGCCAGTGTTGCCCACATGTAACAACGTCTGTGGGAAGGATCGTCAGTGCGTATTGTCAAACCTTGTGTATACTCTGTGAGTGCTAGGGTACTGCAGGGGATAGGCAGACACCAGCAGCACTTTAATCATAAGTTCTATAGAAAAGATGATCAAATGATGGTGATTAAAAAGAAAAAAGAAAAAAAATGTTCTTTTGTGATTTAGATAAAACATACAATTTCTTTCATGTAATTGGCAAGAGTCCATGAGCTAGTGACGTATGGGATATACAATCCTACCTGGAGGAGCAAAGTTTCCCAAACCTCAAAATGCCTATAAATACACCTCTCACCACACCCACAATTCAGTTTTACAAACTTTGCTTCCTATTTAGGTGGTGAAATAAGTTTTTGCTAAGATTTCTATGTTGATTTGCGCTTCTCAGCATTTTGAAGCCTGATTCCTCTCGGAGTACAGTCAATGTCAGAGGGATGTGAAGGGAAGTATCACCTATTGAATGCAATGGTTCTCCTCACGGGAGATCTATTTCATAGGTTCTCTGTTATCGGTTATAGAGATTCATCTCCTACCTCCATTCTCAGATCGACGATATACTCTTATATACCATTACCTCTACTGATAACCGTTTCAGTACTGGTTTGGCTATCTGATATATGTGGATGGGTGTCTTTGGGTAAATATGTTTTTCTTATTTAAGACACTCTCAGCTATGTTTTGGCACTTTATGTTTTTATATAAAGTTCTAAATATATGTATTGTACTTATATTTGCCGTGATTCAGGTTTTCAGTATATTTCCTTTTTGCAGACTGTCAGTTTCATATCTGGGAAATGCTTTTTTATGAAAATTTATTTCTTACCTGGGGTATAGTCTCTTTTTCAAATTGACTGTCTTTTAAATTTGCGGGCAGAATTAGGCTCACGAGGGCGCAAAATGCCAAAGTTTATTGCGTCATTCTTGGCACAAGATTTTTTGGCACAAAGTTACGTTCGTTGACGCAAAATTTGTCATTTCTGGCGTCTTAGTTGACGCTGAGTCCTTCACAAGGTTGCGTCATCTATGACGCGAATGTGTCCTTTACGGACGTTTTTGGCGCCAAAAAATATATTTCTGTTTGTTGTGCGTCATACTTGCCGCCAAATATTTTCTTTATTTAAGAGCCCATTCCTATTTGCCTCTTGCTTTTTCCTATATTAGAGGGCTATTCTGTTTGCATTTTTTATTTTATCAGGGGGATTTGATTCGGTGTAATTAGTTTAAAATTCTTGTAATATTTTTCTATTTTCTGTAATTTATTACAGATAGTTTCTAAGGGTATCTAAACAGCAAAATTACATTGCATTTTATTTTAGTTTCTTTTCACTCCCTAATACATTAACCCCTTAAGGACCAGCGACGTACCCTGTATGTCGCTGGCCTTTTTTTGGGACTTGATTATTTTATAGCGCGGTCTTGCCACCAGCGTTGAGACTGCTCTATTCCACAAAGCCTGCTGGAGGGAGTGCATTAATAGTGTGTTCTTGCTAGACTTGTGCTATTATGTCCTGAAAAAACCCTTAACAACCAGTGACATACAGGGTACATTGTGGTCATTAAGGGGTTAATAACTCCGATAATGGTCTTCTTATCTTAACATAAATTAAACTAACCAATGCTAATAGTACCTATGATTCTCTATAACAATTTGTATCTCTCTAAGGCACTTTGCAAGTATGCTCTAGTCATCTACTCATTACATACTTGGTAACACAGTAACGAACTCATAACATTACAGGGAGGTTTACAATAATGATCGCTCCTGTCTAAATATTCTGATAACAATGTGGTTTAATTCCAGTTCACATTTCTTTATCACCTATCTGCATTAGTGTTAACTTTAGTGTTAAACTTTTAAGGAACGTAATATATCCCATCTCAATGCGGCCTCACACCGTTAAACAGATTTCATGACGTGTAGAATATTATATGATCTGATAGGCTGAAAGGTCTAAGTCATTTATGATAGGATAACGTATGCTTTTTAAACTGAACGAATTACAGTTAACCCTATCCCTGACGAAGTGCCGGTTCAGGCACAAAACATTTTGGAATGGTGAATGGCGGCTGGCTGGGTCACTAGCTGTGATATTGTTCTTTACACATTATACTACGAGAACTTTTATCTGCATTTGATAATAAAAGTTATATTTTATACCCTCACTTCTGGCGCATTGGACGGCTGGCTTATTTCATCCTGTGTGGTGAGATCCTATGTTCTTGATTATTACGAAAGATTTCAGACAGACTTCTTCCTTGTTTGTTGTTTATTCTTGGAAGCGTAGAGGGCAGAGGGCCTCTTCCACTTCCACTTCCTTATCTTTTTGGTTGAGGAGTATTATTCGCTTAGCATATGAGACAGCGGGACTTAAGCCTCCTCAGAGGATTACGGCTCATTCAACTAGAGCTGTGGCTTCATCTTGGGCCTTCAAGAATGAGGCCTCAATGGAGCAGATTTGTAGGGCAGCTACCTGGTCCTCCTTACATACCTTTTAAAAATTTTACAAATTTGACGTTTTTGCTTCGGCTGAAGCAGCTTTTGGGAGAAAGGTTTTGCAGACTGTGGTGCCCTCAGAATAGGGTCCGCCTCTCTTTTACCCTCCCGTTTCATTCAATGTCCTCTAGAGCTTGGGTATATGTTTCCTACAAGTAAGGAATGAAGTCGTGGACTCTCCTCATATTAAGAAGGAAAACATAAATTATGCTTACCAGATAATTTCCTTTCCTTCTGTATGAGGAGAGTCCACGGCCCCCTCCCATTTTCTCCTTTGGGTGGACCTAAATTTTTGTTTATTCTTCTGGCACCCTTTATACCCTGATATTTCCTTAGTAGAGAACAAACAGTGAGGCAAAATAAACATCAAGTAAAACTGTCAAAGAAACGTCACAGAGAAAATAATATAACATTGACAAAGGTAAACTGGCAGGAGTATACATAGCCCAATGAACAACATAACCATAGATGTTACAGTAGACAAAAATAGAAGATGGGAAAATGAAGTTACTTATGTAATTTCTCCAATTATGTCAGACTCTACTCAGAGTAAATATAGAGACACCCGCAAAGGTCCAATAAAGCCTAGCTACTCTCAGCTTCAATATTCAGCATGCTGGGTGATTTATTACCTACAACTATCCCACTCCTTGTGTTCACCGGAATATATATATGCATGAAGTTAAGAAGTTACGTACGATATATAAATCTGCAGGCAGACCCTGAAAGGGGTGATTATGGAGAGACAACAGTAATAAGAAATATACAAAAATATTGATATATCATGCTAAAAATAAAGTACAAAAAAAACAACTAGTCAACTGTAACATATGAGTTATAAAGCCGTCCAGGCAGGGATCAATGTTCTGAGTTAGGTATCATACTAAGGTCTGCAAAGTCCTATACTCAGCTGGTGGTCAGCGCCTCTTAGCGGATTTAACCTACTTCTATTTTTATCCTCTGCATGGAGACTTTTGGAGGGTATTCACTTAGGGCACTGGGCATTGTGTAAGGGACATCGGCGTGTATGAGTTCAAACTGTCTCTCTCACCTCTTCTTGATAATCTGCCTTTGAGGGGGTAAGCAGCTCCAATATAGCGTGAGAGACACTAACTGGAGGAGGGATTCGTCGATCTGCCGGTCTACTAAGTTGAGTAAATCGCTGAGTAGCCTGCTCAGAGGGCCGGTCGGCCTTCATACATGGAAGATTCAGGTCCGGTTGTCTCCGCCTTATGTCACGGTACTTTGCCTCATTACGTGTCTGGTTGACTCCAGGCCTCTATGCGTTAGCCGGTATGGGTTGTTCTGTGGAGGGTAGTCCCACACTTCTCGGAGTACCTCTCTGGCCAGCTTTATATCTATTTCTAGAAGGAGAAGGTAGAGGGCGCCACATAGTGCAAATCCGACTGTTACACAAAGGATATTAGTAGATATTAGGAATCCTATTCACGTGGTAAAAAGCACTAGTGTGCAGTATAGGCAGTCCGGAACCAACCGGTCGTCCGGCAGACCCAGTGATGATACAGGAAACAGATGGTATCCTCGTCCCACCAGGGGGAGTCCAGGGATCCCAGGTACCGTGACCGTGAGTAGAAGGCCCACGGAAGGCAGAAGGCAACAGGCAACAGCTCAGGATGGAATCTTGGAACTGTTCAGGCCAATGAACAGCAGTTTGAAAAAATATAATAGAGACCTCCAAAAGGTTGAATGGTTCTTCCAAATGAGGGTTCATCAGCAAAATGAGAGTAAAATAATTTATTAAAAAGTATAAAAATAACAACAGCAACACGTTTCTCAGTGTCACAGCACTGTTTCATTAGGCTATACCTTTGCCTAAACTTTGCCTCATTACGTGTCTGGTTGACTCCAGGCCTCTATGCGTTAGCCGGTATGGGTTGTTCTGTGGAGGGCCATCCCACACTTCTCGGAGTACCTCTCTGGCCAGCTTTATATCTATTTCTGCTGTTTCTCTCCGCTCTAGAGATAGGTGTTTAGAACATTGAGGGGTTCTCACTTTTGGAGTCCACTGGGTCTGCATCTGGCTGAGCTGTAGGTTTAGGGTAAGTTAAAGCCTTCTCCGTAGGTAATTGCACTTTCAGGGGCAGCATAGGCAGCCATATGTCTCCATCACCTGCACAAAGTTGCGGTTGTGTGCTAAAGCTATTAGCAATTAGGCGAGACAGTGTCTGATAGTGCTCTTCTAAGATATTGCAAATTGTATCTTCGAGAACTTGCCAACTGGATGCCATGGTTCTGCCGACAATGTATGTAGTTAAGGTTGTCAGAAGATAGCTTTAGAAGATTGCTTTGGGAGGGGAAGGGAAAGAGACAGCGTACAGCGCTGCTATACCCAGATTACCAGGGGGGGGGGGGGTTAGGTGGAGGTCTGGCCCACATCTAGGCCGCCACTGCGTACCTCACCGTTCCGGTACCTCAGGACAGAAGTTGGCGTCACAATCTAGATCAAAACGATTTAGCAGGAGCTACAGTTTCAGTATATAGTAATTCATATCATAGATGGTGCCATAGTCAGGCGATATGCAACAGATATATTAGCCAGACTATTCAGCCTCTAAAATAAGCCACCATCGTGGCCACTGCCCAGAAGCGTCCCCCGTGGCAGTTGTAATTATATTACTGGAAGATATGCTAAAATTCTTTACCAGTCTCTGTGCTTTTGTTTACAAATGATTGAAAACATTCAATTGTAATTTGTCTGTAATAATTATGTGTGTGCTTATATGTGTGGGTATGTATATATGCATTTATTTATCCATCTATCTATCATATATATATATATATATATATACACACACACACAGACATACGCTCTTATATTAGGTAATTAAAACTGCCTAGAGACCCCCATGACCCGTTAATAAGGTTTATTTGTCATTTGATCACTGTTATAATACTGATCTCCTTGCGTGAATACATTTGCATTTATTTGAGTAGAGCCTCATAGCAGCCCCTATGTGTTTATCAGTGTTATATAATTATACAGAAAGACCCTTATTTATATGAGGATAACCCCTTCCTCTTTTAACTATAGTGTTTAGAGAACACACACACAATTGTTTATTAACCCTTTAATGAATATATACGTTTTACCCATTTTATTGTTGCGTTCTCACATAAAGATATAAGCATAAAATAATGGTACAATTTAAATCTGCTGGGTCTGCTGAAATAAATATATACTTTGTGTAAGTTTCTCACTGAAAATGACCTACAGTAGGTCCTAAATGGAAGCTGCATCGGAAAACTACAAAACAGCTCAGCACAGGGGTAGAAATGGTCTTGCAGTTAAGGGGTTAATCATTTAATATTACAATTTCTAGGTGTTTTTGCATTTTGTGGTTACATTGCTTTCTCTAAGGCCCTATGTATAACACATGTTGCGCTCAGTAATGGTTTATACTGTTGCAGTGTGAAGCTGCGACTTCTCCAACAGCAGACACGGCTTTATCCTCCGTCACTGTAACATCAGCCGGCATTGTGCACGTCACACAGGCTGATTCTGTATTGTCCTCTGATCATCCTGCATTGTCTGTACGGATCAGAGGTGGCAGCACGCCAGAGCTTGCCCGTGTCACACCTTGTCTTTGTCGTGTGGAAGACACAGGAAGACAAAACAAATATTAAGCTTCTCCCGTCTTGTTCAATGGTGTCAAAAACAAACAAAAACCTCTGTGACATTTTGTATCATTTAGCCAACCTCATCCTCCTCTAAGAATCGCTGCTAGGTGCGGTGTTGCTTTATTATCACAAATCAGATGCTATTTGTTATTTCCTTTTATGTGATGTGTGCGCATCCTTACTCCTGATATACACCTGAGCACCTCAGCTGTGCACGTGCATTACAGGATGTTGTAGTTACCAATGAAATAGAAATAGCTGACAGAGACAGTTGAGGTGTGCCACAAGCGCTATTTGCTATTTCCTTTTATGTGATGTGTGCACATACTTACTCCTGATATACACTTGAGCACCTCAGCTGTGCACGTGCATTACAGGATGTTGTAGTTACCAATGAAATAGAAATAGCTGACAGAGACAGGTGAGGTGTGCCACAAGCTCTATTTGTTATTTCCTTTTATGTGATGTGTGCGCATACTTACTCCTGATATACACTTGAGCACCTCAGCTGTGCACGTGCATTACAGGATGTTGTAGTTACCAATGAAATAGAAATAGCTGACAGAGACAGGTGAGGTGTGCCACAAGCGCTATTTGTTATTTAATTTATTTTCTGTCTTAACAGTACATGAAATCTGTAGCAAATAGTATTTTTGTGATATACAGGTGTTTGCCGGTTTGCTTCTAGCTCTGTGTATGTAACCCTGTGTGCACAAAGCTTTCCCTCCTTGTGCTTTGTTAACCCTTGATAAATGTGTTTAACCCCTGCAAAGATAACATAAACAAAGTCCTGCATCTGAGCTGCAAGCAGTAAACCAATTGTGATTGGCTCATTGCTAAGCTTGACTGCCACTCCTGATTGGCTTGAGAGCTGCATCACTTGTGGTACCTGAGCAGAACTTAACCCTGTGCAGAGGTAGTTATGGGTAATCAAACAACTTTGCAATATACTTTTATTGTTTTAATGTAATTTAGCTCTTAATATTGAGGATTCTGTAATTCTCAGAAATTAAAATGTATCCTGCTGACTTGTCAAGCCTAACCTTGCTACATATATGTCCCTAGTTGGATGCAGCAAATAACAACTTTCTTTATACTAAAATAATGACCGTACGCAGTTAGCCTTGTTGTCTTTAGAGCAGGGTTGCCTCCTCCAAATAATGCAAATGGTGGGGGGAGTTTGGCTATTGAGAAACAATTACAGCAAACAAGATGTTCATTTGTTTAAAATAGTTAGACTTGGCTGATGTTATTCTACAGCAGCACAACAGGGATAAGTAAAAGTGAAATGCGCGTAGATAAGTCTGTAAATAAATGACACAACAGACAAACTGTGTCATTTCTAGTACTTTTAGATCTTCAGTATGTTATTAAAGGGACATTATACACTAGATTTTTCTTTGCACAAATGTCTTGTAGATGATGCATTTATATAGCCCATCTGGGAGTGTTCCTGTAACAATGTATAGTTTTGCTTAATTTTTAATAATGTGCTGATTTTCAGACTCCTAACCAAGTCCCAAAGCATCAGATGTAGACTCAAATCTATAGACTCCTGCTTGCGCCTGTTTGTGTATACAGGGTAGGGGGCAGTGTCTGCTCTTCCTGCTTTCTCAGCCCATTTCAGTGGGTGTCCCAGCCTAACCTCATCAGCAATGCTAAACTGGGAGCTTCTAGGTAAGTTTATAAAAGGTTTTATACTGGATTTTTAGATCAGTATCTGTGCATATTCCTCTTTATAGTAGTGTGTGTTACATGCAGTTATATGACAATTGGTAAATACTGTCCCTTTAATTAAGGAAAAGCAAAGAACATTCCCTTGTGTAAGACACTGTCCCTGTTTTGTTTTACTAACCCTGTATACATCAGCGTACTTTAACACACAAACACACACGTAATCAGCTTGCAGCGGCAGCGCTAGGCTTCTGAATACGCCGTACTATTTATACACTGTAGTTGCTATAGTTCTACGTCATTACTAAACACTAAACAGATTTCTTGGCTCTACATACCTGTGCACACAAGGTTTTTTTTAACCTCTTAGTATACTGATTAACTAGCAGGGAATCTTTGCTGGGGGAAAAAAGCCCTTCTGATTTAAATCAAGGGAAGTATAGAATTAAAACAACATTTGTTGCTGGGAAAGAAAAAAAAGAAAGAAAAACAGAATTGTCATGAAAATACAGCTGTTTTTTGTTGTTTTTTTGTGTGTAATAGTTCAGTAGCCCTCATTGGCATCTAAGGAGTTAATGCCTATGTATATATTTATATTTATACCTAACCTGTCACTTTGTGATGTGTATGATTAGTACTGATAATACTAAATCATTTTATTTATCTTTATAAAACAGCAGTGGCTGTCTTTTCATACTAGTGAGGTGCGTCATTCTCCACCAATAATGCTGCAGGAGTTATCATTATCAGCGAGTGAACATTCTTTCCCTAGAGATCAGTTAGACACAAACATATATTCTTGTTCATTTCAAAATCAGTTTAAACTGACAGCGCCTCATTTTTCCAGCAAACATCATTTTAAACATCTTTATTTTTTATTTATTTTTTATTTATTTATTTTTAATCATTTGTATTAAGGTTCACCAAACAGTACATAACATACTAAGTACAATGTAAGACACTTAAGCATAAGGTCAATATTACATACAATTAGGAATGTTTAATACCTCATCTCATCACAAACCACAATACTTATTGTCTATATTCCCATTTGTTGCCTTCTTGTTGATAGCAAGAGCTATAACCTATAGAAGGCAAATGGTAAACAGGGGACCACTCTTGCATCCCATCTGTGGGTAGAACCTTATTTTATTATTTTTTCGCTATGAGGGAAGCCTGATAGGCTACTCATGTGCCATATATTTAGTTCTATAAGTAAACTTATGCAGGGTGATTTAAAGACCCACAATTTGTATTACATTCAGGTTACATAAGCGAGATCTGTATATAACTTTATAAATACAGAATCGTCCTCTTCCTCTGGGAGCATTATATAACTATATGACTGTAAGCAAAACACTTGTGAGTAAACACAAATATGTGACTATGCAAAACTGAATGAGAAGCAGTCTGCCAGGAACGAACAACAGCATCAATACCTTGTTCTATGGCCCAGTTACCACCTTGAAGTAGCTTCTTTCTGCCCAGTTGTGCTTTTCACAGAGGAAACCTTTCCTGTAGTATATCAGTCTGATCCCGCCGACAAGGTCAGTCCAGCCCTGAAATACCAGGCAATTCTCCTCTGAACAAACAGAAAGATGTAAATATGACCCTGGGGATTGTCTCCCTATGGGTGATGGGAGAAACCAGACGTGGACTCCTTGCCCAATGTGCTTAGAGGAATATGGCTGCACCTCACTGACGAGGCCCAAAGGAGGCCGAAACGATCGTCTGGGGTTGCCTTTTCCTTGTTCAGAGAAGAATTGCCTGGTATTTCGGGGCTGGACTGACCATGTCAGCGGGATCAGACTGATAAACTACAGGAAAATTCTCCTTTGTGAAAAGCACAATTGGGCAGAAAGAAGCTACTTCCAGGTGGTAACCGGACCATAGAACAAGCTATTGATGCTGCTGTTCGTTCCTGGCTGACTGCTTCTCATTATGTTTTGCATATGTAAATATGTGACTATAGCAGGTAGCATATTTTCAACCTCCTGAGTATAATAAGGCCTCTCCAGGACCTTCAATATCAATTGTTTTAGACATAGGCAGTTTATTTAAATGAAATGGCCACTTTAAATACTCACTCCCCATTACCCAACAATATCTGCACAAGTATATAAATTCAAAGGGCACTTAGGGGCCAATTTATCAATGTCTGCATTTATTATTGCACAAGCAGTTCACCAGAACCGCTTGTGCAATACCGCCCCCTGCAGGTTCGCAGCCGATTGTAGGGGGTGTCAATCAGTCAGATCGTATAGGATTGAAGACCGCAGTCTCAGAGGCAGCGGACCGCTGTTTCATAACTGCTGTTTCCGGCGAGCCTGAAGGCTCACGCGAAAACAGGGGCATCACGCTCCATTCGGAGCTTCGTAATTCGGCCCCATAGAATAAACTCTCGGTTCCTACCTTCTGGGCTTAATAAGGCCTCTGTTGGACCTTTGATACTGTATAAAACATGGGGGGTTTATTTAGATCATACGGCCACTCTTGAACCCTTGACTTCTATATCTAAGTAACAACAGAAACATCTACACAGATAAGAACACTATAAAAGTGTAAGAGAGAAGTTTCTAAAGCAAGTTGCACCCTCGCTGAAACAGAAACTATTCTTGAGACCTACAGCTATCTTATAACTACAATGTATTTCTATTGTACGGTCTCAGCAATAGTTAAGTAAGCTTTGTTGAATCTTTCACCTCCTTAAACAAACTAAGGCCACTCTTTGACCTTAAATTCTATAAATGACGGTAGGGGGAGATTTGACTGTGTAGGGCCACTCTTGGAACTTCTCAAAAGATAAAATGTCCCTAAAGGAAGGCATCTCTCATTAGAGTTACATCAGGTTAAAAGTAACAGAGTGTATGCTAATAGAGACTTTAGGTTTGGTAACCTGATTTCTCATTGTTATAATATAACTAAGATTTATTAAATAGACTGGATATATAATTTAGTGGTATATGTCAAGCTTTGAGCTCTTATATATATCTCAGACAGTATACAATGGCTTGTGTTGAAAACTATACAACAACTCTCAATAAAACTATATTTTTCAGTTTTTCAAACTCAAATAGGCATATGGAATTAATGCCCCACAAGAGAAAATACTTGAAAACATACAAAAATGATGCATTTACCCCATGCTATAGAGTCAGATTGGTTTCAATACAGATGCTAAGATCCTGCATTCCAGGTGAAACTACAGCATATCAGGCCTAAAGGTCATCATTTGCATGAGCAGGTAAAGCAAGGATAGCACAATAATATAGTCCCTATTTGGGGGCTGGGCAAAGTTCCCCAATTCCATAGAAATGATAGAATTTGTTCTGATGCAGAGGCGCACTTACAGAAGGGAGAGCATCTTCAGCTAGCGCTCCCTCCCGCAAGTTGTATTTGAGATGCAAATTATTCTTTGCCGCCCACATGTGTAAAGAGCGCATGCGCAGTGACATCATCTGTTCATCCTGGTAACCCACAAGGTTCATCAGCACTAGTTATATTTTGCATTTTGCTGTTTTTACTGTTACATTTTGGTTTTCACACTCACCCAGTAAATGCCTCAGAAACTTTTTTTAAGTTTTCATTTAATTAAATGAAGTCTCTATATCAAGTGCACTGATGCCTATAGTTGCCTATCAGTTCTCCAACCAGTTGCGTGTAGCCTAAGCCCTAGCTTTCACTGCCTAGATTATATCTAGTAATGAGGGGAAAATCACAGACACACATGTAATAAAAAACGTAACTTAAACCAACACAATCTAGTTATAGGAAAACATATGTATATGCTACGGTTAAAGTAAGAAATCTGGTTAATCCTAGGATTATCCGGGTAAAACGGACATTCCCTAAGCGGCTGTGGGTAAAGCCCCGATGTACTGTAATAATTCCCCCATCTTCACTATCTCTTTTGCCTCCTCCTGGGGGGTTCAAGGAAAGCGCCCCGCTGATCCTCTGGCATCCACCCAAGTGAACCTTTGCCCCCCTTGAACCTCCCAGATGGAGGCAAAAAAGATATTAAAGATGGGGGAATTACAGTGCATGCTATATATGTTTGATGCAGTGACTCCACACTCTGAGGGGCTTTATGATCTTACATCGGGTTTACCCGGGTAATCCTAGAATTACCCAATATCTGACTTTACCCATAACACATATAGAAACAGTAATTTAACTCATCTGTTGCCCTCAACAAACATGGCCTCATCAGCTTAGCTAGCTCTGCATGAGCTTATGTCATTTGGGAATCCCGCACATGTGAAGTAGTCTATACCACAACGGGAGCGAGCAGGGTTATGACACAAAGCATATTTGCACATGCGATTATTGTAGATTATAGGGTTTGGTAAGGGGGTTAAAATCGGCAACATTAACTAAAAAAAAAAAAGAATTATATATAATATACAGTATTTATAAGCTTTTATACAAAACTTAACATTGATTATATAGTTAAACGAGACATTTTGGAAAAAAAAATATTTATCTATATACAATTTCCCTTTAAAGGGACAGTATACTATAAAATAGTTTTTCCCTTAATGTGTTTCCAATTACTTTTTTTACCAGCTGCAGAATATAAAATGTATGAGATTTGCTTATTTGTGTATATGAATTAGCTGATTTTGTGTTTTGAAGCCACAACCTAATAAAATGGGATGAGTTTGTAGGTATAATCAGATCTCATTACTTTATCATATTGTGTACATATACATGTGTTTATCTTATATCTGTAGGTATAATCAGATCTCATTACTGTATCACATTGTGCACATATACATGTGTGTGTATCTTATATCTGTAGGTATAATCAGATCACATTACTGTATCACATTGTGTACATATACATGTGTCTTTATCTTATATCTGTAGGTATAATCAGATCTCATTACTGTATCACATTGTGTACATATACATGTGTCTGTATCTTATATCTGTAGGTATAATCAGATCTCATTACTGTATCACATTGTGTACATATACATGTGTCTGTATCTTATATCTGTAGGTATAATCAGATCTCATTACTGTATCACACTGTGTTCATATACATGTGTCTGTATCTTATATCTGTAGGTATAATCAGATCTCATTACTGTATCACATTGTGTACATATACATGTGTCTGTATCTTATATCTGTAGGTATAATCAGATCTCATTACTGTATCACATTGTGTACATATACATGTGTCTGTATCTTATATCTGTAGGTATAATCAGATCTCATTACTGTATCACATTGTGTACATATACATGTGTCTGTATCTTATATCTGTAGGTATAGTCAGATCTCATTACTGTGTCACATTTTGTACATATACATGTGTCTTTATATTATATCTGTAGGTATAATCAGATCTCATTACTGTATCACATTGTGTACATATACATGTATCTTTATCTTATATCTGTAGGTATAATCAGATCTCATTACTGTATCACATTGTGCACATATACATGTGTGTGTATCTTATATCTGTAGGTATAATCAGATCTCATTACTTTATCACATTGTGTACACATACATGTGTCTTTATCTTATATCTGTAGGTATAATCAGATCTCATTACTGTATCACATTGTGGACATATACATTTGTGTGTATCTTATATCTGTAGGGATAATCAGATCTCATTACTGTATCACATTGTGTACATATACATGTGTCTGTATCTTATATCTGTAGGTATAATCAGATCTCATTACTGTATCGCATTGTGTACATATACATGTGTGTGTATATTATATCTGTAGGTATAATCAGATCTCATTACTGTATCACACTGTGTACATATACATGTGTCTGTATCTTATATCTGTAGTTGTAATCAGATCTCATTACTGTATCACATTGTGTACATATACATGTGTCTGTATCTTATATCTGTAGGTATAATCAGATCTCATTACTGTATCACATTGTGCACATATACATGTGTGTGTACCTTATATCTGTAGGTATAATCAGATCTCATTACTTTATCACATTGTGTACACATACATGTGTCTTTATCTTATATCTGTAGGTATAATCAGATCTCATTACTGTATCACACTGTGTACATATACATGTGTCTGTATCTTATATCTGTAGGTATAATCAGATCTCATTACTGTATCACACTGTGTACATATACACGTCTCTATCTTATATCTGTAAGTATAATCAGATCTCATTACTGTATCACATTGTGTACATATACATGTGTCTGTATCTTATATCTGTAGGTATAATCAGATCTTATTATTTTATCACATTTTGTACATATACATGTGTCTTTATCTTATTTCTGTAGGTATAATCAGATCTCATTACTGTATCACACTGTGTACATATACACGTCTCTATCTTATATCTGTAGGTATAATCAGATCTCATTACTTTATCACATTGTGTACATATACATGTGTCTGTATCTTATATCTGTAGGTATAATCAGATCTTATTACTTTATCACATTGTGTACATATACATGTGTCTGTATCTTATATCTGTAGGTATAATCAGATCTCATTACTGTATCACACTGTGTACATATAAATGTGTCTATCTTATATCTGTAGGTATAATCAGATGTCATTACTTTATCACATTGTGTACATATACATGTGTCTATCTTATATCTGTAGGTATAATCAGATCTCATTACTGTATCACACTGTGTACATATACATGTGTCTTTATCTTATATCTGTAGGTATAATCAGATCTTATTACTTTATCACATTGTGTACATATACATGTGTCTATCATATGTGTAGGTATAATCAGATCTCATTACTGTATCACATTGTGTACATATACATGTGTCTTTATCTTATATCTGTAGGTATAATCAGATCTCATTACTTTATCACATTGTGTACATATACATGTGTCTTTATCTTCTATCTTTAGGTATAATCAGATCTCATTACTTTATCACATTGTGTACATATACATGTGTCTGTATCTTATATCTGTAGGTATAATCAGATCTCATTACTGTATCACATTGTGTACATATAAATGTGTCTTTATCTTATATCTGTAGGTATAATCAGATGTCATTACTTTATCACATTGTGTACATATGCATGTGTCTATCTTATATCTGTAGGTATAATCAGATCTCATTACTTTATCACATTGTGTACATATGCATGTGTCTGTATCTTATATCTGTAGGTATAATCAGATCTCATTACTTTATCACACTGTGTACATATGCATGTGTCTATCTTATATCTGTAGGTATAATCAGATCTCATTACTTTATCACATTGTGTACATATGCATGTGTCTGTATCTTATATCTGTAGGTATAATCAGATCTCATTACTGTATCACACTGTGTACATATAAATGTGTCTTTATCTTATATCTGTAGGTATAATCAGATCTCATTACTGCATCACACTGTGTACATATACATGTGTCTGTATCTTATATCTGTAGGTATAATCGGATCTCATTACTTTATCACATTGTGTACATATAAATGTGTCTTTATCTTATATCTGTAGGTATAATCAGATGTCATTACTTTATCACATTGTGTACATATGCATGTGTCTATCTTATATCTGTAGGTATAATCAGATCTCATTACTGTATCACACTGTGTACATATAAATGTGTCTATCTTATATCTGTAGGTATAATCAGATCTCATTACTGTATCACACTGTGTACATATACATGTGTCTGTATCTTATATCTGTAGGTATAATCAGATCTCATTACTGTATCACACTGTGTACATATACATGTGTCTTTATCTTATATATGTAGGTATAATCAGATCTCATTACTTTATCACATTGTGTACATATACATGCGTCTGTATCTTATATCTGTAGGTATAATCAGATCTAATTACTGTATCACATTGTGTACATATACATGTGTCTGTATCTTATATCTGTAGGTATAATCAGATCTCATTACTTTATCACATTGTGTACATATACATGTGTCTTTATCTTATATCTGTAGGTATAATCAGATCTCATTACTGTATCACATTGTGTACATATACATGTGTCTTTATCTTATATCTGTAGGTATAATCAGATGTCATTACTGTATCACATTGTGTACATATACATGTGTCTGTATCTTATATCTATAGGTATAATCAGATCTCATTACTGTATCACACTGTGTACATATACATGTGTCTGTATCTTATATCTGTAGGTATAATCAGATCTCATTACTGTATCACACTGTGTACATATACATGTGTCTGTATCTTATATCTGTAGGTATAATCAGATCTCATTACTTTATCACATTGTGTACATATACATGTGTCTTTATCTTATATCTGTAGGTATAATCAGATCTCATTACTGTATCACATTGTGTACATATACATGTGTCTTTATCTTATATCTGTAGGTATAATCAGATGTCATTACTTTATCACATTGTGTACATATACATGCTTCTTTATCTTATATCTGTAGGTATAATCAGATCTCATTACTGTATCACACTGTGTACATATAAATGTGTCTTTATCTTATATCTGTAGGTATAATCAGATCTCATTACTGTATCACATTGTGTACATATACATGTGTCTTTATCTTATATCTGTAGGTATAATCAGATCTCATTACTGTATCACACTGTGTACATATACATGTGTCTATCTTATATCTGTAGGTATAATCAGATCTCATTACTGTATCACATTGTGTACATATACATGTGTCTTTATCTTATATCTGTAGGTATAATCAGATGTCATTACTTTATCACATTGTGTACATATACATGCTTCTTTATCTTATATCTGTAGGTATAATCAGATCTCATTACTGTATCACACTGTGTACATATAAATGTGTCTTTATCTTATATCTGTAGGTATAATCAGATCTCATTACTGTATCACATTGTGTACATATACATGTGTCTTTATCTTATATCTGTAGGTATAATCAGATCTCATTACTGTATCACACTGTGTACATATACATGTGTCTTTATCTTATATCTGTAGGTATAATCAGATCTCATTACTGTATCACACTGTGTACGTATACATGTGTCTGTATCTTATATCTGTAGGTATAATCAGATCTCATTACTGTATCACATTGTGTACATATACATGTGTCTATCTTATATCTGTAGGTATAATCAGATCTCATTACTTTATCACATTGTGTACATATACATGTGTCTGTATCTTATATCTGTAGGTATAATCAGATCTCATTACTTTATCACATTGTGTACATATACATGTGTCTGTATATTATATCTGTAGGTATAATCAGATCTCATTACTGTATCACACTGTGTACATATACATGTGTCTATCTTATATCTGTAGGTATAATCAGATCTCATTACTTTATCACATTGTGCACATATTCATGTGTCTTTATCTTATATCTATAGGCAGGGCCACCACTAGAAATTTTGTGGCCCCTGACTTAACCATTGATCATCATCCCCCCCCCCTTTGACATGTGCAATTTTTGACCAAGTGACTAAAACGTATATGCACTTTACTCTTAAGTGTCTATTTAAACTTGGAAATGTTGTAAAGGTAGTAACATACACACACACACACAGACTCACACATAAGGATTCACATATAGACACTCTAGCAGACACGCAAAGAAACACACTCAGACACAGACACCCAAACAGACACTCAGCACTTGTTTACATTGACCTGACAAGTAATGAGGTAAACTACAGTTTTGTAAAAAAAGGAGATTTAGAAATCAAAATATGGAGTTCTGATTATCTTTTTGTAAAGGAACATGCCAACTAAATGATGACAACAGCATGCAGTGGCTGAAAGGAAGGGCCCTGAACTACCTAAACAATAATTTAAAGGTTAAATGGTGGATTGGTGACTTCCGTAAAGGTCTCATTAGTCTCAAAGTCTGTAGAAAGATGTGAATAATCAGTAGTAAGGTCAAAATGTCCTAAAAAGGAACAGACAATGGACACACACACACAAACTCAAACTTGCACACACACCCAAGGAAACACTGACAGAGACAGCCTCAGAAAACACGCAAAGATATACACACACAGAGAGACAACCACATAAAACACAGAAAGACATACACACACAGAGAGACAACCACATAAAACACAGAAAGACATACACACACAGAGAGACAACAACATAAAACACAGAAAGACATACACACACACCCTCACAGAAACATCCACAGAAAACACACAAAGACATACACACACCCTCACAGAAACATCCACAGAAAGCACAGACATACATACATACACATAGAGACAGGCTGGATTTCTACAGCAGTCCACAAACAGCTCCAGGATGCAGGGGATCATCAGATCCAGTGTACACACCAAAGAGGTGTATAGGCAGGATACTAGGGTCAGGGAATCATACCCTGATAGTAGCGTAGCTCCAAGGTATAATGGACACTTAGAGTTGATAAAGTAAAAACAGATTCATTTAAAAATTGTAAAATACACAACTCATGTTTGTGCCAATAAAAACTTGGACAAGTAGAGAAACAATGCAACGCGTTTCTCAGTAAAACTGTTTCATCAGGCATGTCTCTCATCTGTGTGTTTCATCCTTATATAGGGCTACGCTACTAACACATCCCATATTCCCACCCCCCCTCAATACAGGTCGAACAGCCAATAGAGACCCTTCGTTTGCACACACCCACCTTGCTGCAATATTGTTTGTACCATGAATATATAAATAAAATATATGTATAACAATTTGTAAATAATTATTATTGCCCCTGTAATGTCCTCCAACAGTGTGTGTAATATCAAGCTTTTCTCCGTGTTATTATTAGTATAACGATTAGTTTTAGTTGTAATTTACATGGATTTCCATTGCTTGTTGTTTCTGCTTGCTGATAGGTGGGTAAACCTGTCAATCATATGTCACGGTGATGGACTATTCAATAAGCCAATATACACACACACTCATAGAGACACAAACCAAAGCACAAAGACATAAACACAGACACCCACAGAAACACTCACAGGAGGAAACATTTATGCACCTTGCATCCCCTAAATCAACAGTGTGTGACATGCATGATAAAAAAATTGAAGAAATTAAGAGATCACTTTTTAAAGAATCATATTTGTAAATGTGTAAACAAAAATAATTCTGTGAATTCAAAATTGTACATTAATGATCTGGGTAGATGGCTAGATGAAGAAAAGTACTTTTAAAAGGTTGACTTATGTTTGTTTGTTTTTTCCCCATTTTACCCAACCAAGAGCACCACTTCAAAGATAATGTACAAATGTTCCCATCTGTCAGCTGCTCTTATGGATTTTGCTGTACTCTATATGGTCTTGGTGGAACCATAAGCTGTGGTACTCACACCATTAGATCTGGTTAAATGCAGGATTTAGGCTTGTTGCTATGTATTTCAAAACTAAGTCAGCTGTAGTATAAACTGATGTATATAGATATCAAACCAAACATAAAGTAATATGCTGTGTGATATCCTCTAGGAGGCGCTAAGTGACAAATACTATGAAATGTTACAACAATCTAGTTTTCAAGATAAAATATGTACAGAATAGTAATGGTACACAATGTCAAAGTCCCAAAATATCCCACAGTGCCCACAGTGTGTGGAAACAACCACCAGACCAACTGATTATACTTAATGTTCAGGTATCCAGCGAAGGAAAGGTCCCAAAAATAAGGATATAACATGGAGGTTGTTTGTAGGCAGCTCTCTAACTTCGTTCAGAAGAAGGCAATCTGTTAAGGGAACACAAATGGATAGAGGCGCCAATGGTGCAGATCAATGATGCATCTTGGGAGATCAATGCAGAGAATATACACGGTACTCACTTGTAGGAAAGGCAATCAGTCATGCCCATAGAGATAGGCTGGATTTCTGCAGCAGTCCAGCAAGCTGATTGGTATCCAAAAGGCAGCTCCAGGGTGCAGGAAAACAGCAGACGATAAATACACAGTAACCAAATAGGTGTATAGACAGGAGACCAAGATCAGGGATTAGTGCCCTATAGGTAGTGTAGCTCCAGGGTGCAGGAAACCAGCAGACGATAAATACACACTAACCAAATAGGTGTATAGACAGGAGACCAAGATCAGGGATTAGTGCCCTATAGGTAGTGTAGCTCCAGGGTGCAGGAAACCAGCAGACGATAAATACACACTAACCAAATAGGTGTATAGACAGGAGACCAAGATCAGGGATTAGTGCCCTATAGGTAGTGTAGCTCCAGGGTGCAGGAAACCAGCAGACGATAAATACACACTAACCAAATAGGTGTATAGACAGGAGACCAAGATCAGGGATTAGTGCCCTATAGGTAGTGTAGCTCCAGGGTGCAGGAAACCAGCAGACGATAAATACACACTAACCAAATAGGTGTATAGACAGGAGACCAAGATCAGGGATTAGTGCCCTATAGGTAGTGTAGCTCCAGGGTGCAGGAAACCAGCAGACGATAAATACACACTAACCAAATAGGTGTATAGACAGGAGACCAAGATCAGGGATTAGTGCCCTATAGGTAGTGTAGCTCCAGGGTGCAGGAAACCAGCAGACGATAAATACACAGTAACCAAATAGGTGTATAGACAGGAGACCAAGATCAGGGATTAGTGCCCTATAGGTAGTGTAGCTCCAGGGTGCAGGAAACCAGCAGACGATAAATACACACTAACCAAATAGGTGTATAGACAGGAGACCAAGATCAGGGATTAGTGCCCTATAGGTAGTGTAGCTCCAGGGTGCAGGAAAACAGCAGACGATAAATACACACTAACCAAATAGGTGTATAGACAGGAGACCAAGATCAGGGATTAGTGCCCTATAGGTAGTGTAGCTCCAGGGTGCAGGAAACCAGCAGACGATAAATACACACTAACCAAATAGGTGTATAGACAGGAGACCAAGATCAGGGATTAGTGCCCTATAGGTAGTGTAGCTCCAGGGTGCAGGAAACCAGCAGACGATAAATACACACTAACCAAATAGGTGTATAGACAGGAGACCAAGATCAGGGATTAGTGCCCTATAGGTAGTGTAGCTCCAGGGTGCAGGAAACCAGCAGACGATAAATACACACTAACCAAATAGGTGTATGGACAGGAGACCAAGATCAGGGATTAGTGCCCTATAGGTAGCATAGCTCCAAGATATACTGAACACTGAGAGGTTATTAAAAACAAAAGATAGTTTTATTTAAAACTTGTTTAAAAAACAACTCATATTTGTGCCAGTAAAAACTTGAGCAGGTGGAGAAACAATGCAACGCGTTTCTCAGTAAGAACTGTTTCATCAGGCATGTTTAACACATATTTTTCTGTCCTTAAATAGGACTACGCTACCAACCAGTCTAATAATCCCTCCGCCCTCATAACAATACTATTAGCCAATGGGAACCCTTCATTTTAACACACCCACCTTGCTGTATCATTGTTTGTTATAAAACATACACATATTTCAATATACTGTATATGTGTCTGTTTAGAATGA
Source organism: Bombina bombina (assembly GCF_027579735.1). Classification (NCBI taxonomy): domain Eukaryota; kingdom Metazoa; phylum Chordata; class Amphibia; order Anura; family Bombinatoridae; genus Bombina; species Bombina bombina. The sequence continues at coordinate 1,583,491,591 of NC_069499.1, forward strand.
ACAGATAAAGTGCTCGCAGTGCCCTCAATGTATACATAAAAAAGTAACATGTTAGCAGTATTTAAACGATACATATCAAGTGGTTTATACCAAACACTAATGTGATTAAATTGTCCAAAAACTTCACCCTAATATGTGGAGACATTTGTCAGTCAAAATACGTCAAAGGTGTAGCCGTGCGAGCCTTTAGATTAAAAGCCCAAAAGCCTGTTTGTCAATCAATAAAACTACCTATTTTAAACCAATCAAATGAGCGGAAATTAGTGCTAAAGATAGACACTACGGTATAAACCCGCCTATCATGACGTAAACGCCATCGCCCATTATTTTGACCAATCATATGAGGAGGATTTGATGCTAGAGAGAGAGGCTGACAGTGAGGCTCCGCCTATCATTATGTGATAGGTTGTAACTAATGTTGACAATATTTTCGTCACTTGGTTACCCATAAACTTGATATTACATATCATACTAAATAATAATTAGACTTGCCGTATTGATTGCATATAAGATGAATAATTTGGCATTTATTTTAGATGTCATACTAGCTAAATTTAAACTTATAATTCTAATGACTCTAAAGCCAAGGGGATCAGTGTAACGTGCAATGTCTGCATTTATATTTAATATAGGATATATGATTGATTCCCTTATTTGAGTGCCTCCTGTTATATATATCTTATTGTATAAATTCCCAAATTATATTTTACTATGCTTAAGGGTCCAAAAAGACCTGATGCTAACTGCATTCTTAATAAATAAATCAAAGTGTGATGTGTAAAAGTGCACTATAAAAATCGTGCCTTGTGAACAAGTACTTGTAAATAGATCCACTGGTAGTAATTATGTGCTGATATCGAGCTGAACAAGCATATACCCGGATATACATGTGTATATATACATATAATGAGGACACTGCATGACACATATATTACAATGTGGTGTATAGATGATAGAATAATGTAATATAATAATATATATACTTGATATTAATGATATAGAGGCCAATTCTTAATGCAGCAAAGTGGGCAAACCAAAAACTCCGGTGTACAATTAGATCCAAACTGGAAGGGGGAGAGAGGGCCCCCCTATATATAATGTACACATAACTCTATAACAAATTGTCCAATGAGCAAGAATATACATGTACATAATCAATAAAATATACCTATTATCTACAACACTCACAAATGTTTAAACAAAGGAGGCGGAGTCTATGACTTCATTTAACCCCATTGGAAATAAAGTTTGAAATTTGAAAATCCAATAGGTTTCCCTTTGTCTCAATTGTGTGAACCTATTGTAACGGTGGCTAACCGGAATACTTTCTATTGGGGTAATTTGGAACTGACATTTCCCTAAAGTATGTTTTGGACAACAATTTCTTGAGACACTGTGTTTGAGTGATTTTCTTAACACATTTCTCAGATGTTCACCCCATCTTACTCTAATTTTTCTGCAGGTACGTCCAATGTATTGAAACCCACATTTACACGTGAGTGGTGCATATATGACGTAACATGAATCACAGGTCAAACGTTCCAAAATATGGAATTGTTCGCCTGGGGTATATGAGGTTAAAGAGGTGGCCCCATGCGTTATATATTTACACATGTGGCAACGCCTTTTCCCACATTTAAAAGTGCCCTTATTGGTTGAATTTCTCAGTGGATTAAGATTGTTGTCATTCTTTTTGTTTTTTTGTTTACTCAATTTCCTAGTCATCACCACTTTGCTTGGGGCCAATTTTTGTTTTAGTGTTGGTGCTCTCCTATAAACAACTCTGGGTTGTGGGGTTAGTATTTTCTTTAGAATAGGGTCCTTTAGCAGTATTGACCAATGTTTCTTTAGAACTTTACTGACAGCCTTTTGATTTGAGTTATACTGAGTAACAAAAAGGGGTTGTCCCTCAAACAGTTTTGTCTCATTCTCTTTTTTGGGATTTTTTCCTGAAGTTACAAGATCCTCTCTATCCAAAACTCTTGCTCTATTACAACCATTTTCTATAAGCTCAAGGGGATAACCCTTCCCTCAAAAATCCCCATAAAGAGGTTTGCGAAACTGGGGGCAAATCTGGTGCCCATGGCCGTACCTTTAATCTGTAAAAAAAATTCGTCCAAAAACTGAAAATAATTATGTTTAAGGATGAAATTAATAAGAGTAATTATGTATTCTTTTTGTCTATTAGCATATAGATGTCCCTCTCTAAAAATACTGAAGTGGTGTTTATTCCCAAATCATGGGATATGTTTGAATAAAGGGATCCCACATCACAGGATAACCATAATAGATTGTTTCTAAAACCTATATGTGATCATTTCTGGAGTAAGTCAGTAATGTCTTTAATAAAAGACGGAAGATGGCATACATATTTCTGTAAAAATATATCAACATACTCAACGTATCCGTAATACTGTTAATCCCCACTATAATGGGCCTACCCAGTGGATTCAATGCATCTTTATGCAATTTGGGGAGATGATAGTAATAGTGGACATTTGGATGATCAGGTAACAAGTATCTTTTTTCTTTTTTGCTCAAAATACCTTCCAAAGTTCACTTTTCTAATATCTTTGTGAGTTTTTTGGAGAATTCCATAGTTGGATCATGTAATATAGTGTAAACTGAACAGTTTTAAGTTAACCTGTCTCATTTTAAACACTGAGCAATCTTATTCTGAGAGTATAACATTTTATGCAGATGTAAAAATCTTAGATAAAATGCCTCCTTGCATCTGGAAAGTCCTTGCATAGAGGGGCAGTAAACTGGAATGTTTTTATATATATATATATATATATATATATATATATATAAAAATCTAAATGCATATCTGCTGAAAGGGCACCTACCATTTGTGTATTGAAGAGGAAACATTTCTGCATGGTTTTAAATATAAAATGTCTACAGCATTGTCAAATAATCATGAATACACTGCTGCTAAAAAAAAAAATTGTTTTTATGGACCCCTGGCCCCACCATACAACTACTTCCACACTGAAGTTACAATCCAAAATTGCACAAAGAAATAAAAAACATTTGCTAAGTAAGTCCTACCTCCTCTGCCAATGAAAGTGATCTGCCATCTGACTCAGACACACACTGTACAAAGTGCCAAGTCTGTCTCACACTGTGCATAGTGGTTTAGTGCACACTCATAAATCCTCTCAAATGCTAATACTTTACTCCTTGCAATAACATTTCCCATGCTCAATTAGACTCTGCTGTAGTACCCACCGGTGGCTGCCAAAATTAAAAAAAAAAAAAAATATATATATATATATATATATATATATATATATATACAAAACACGGAAGGGAACTGCACTCTCATACCGGACCGGGTACACATCCAATGACCCTGCAACATGCTCAGCCCTGGGTGCCACTGGCACTCACAGGAAGCTGTGCTGTCCCCAGAGCCACAAGCAGTTAACCCCAGACAGGTCTGGGTGCAAGAACCATAGGGAAAATTACAAAACAAATTAATACAACACACAGAGAAAACCCTGCACTCACTTACAAGCTCTCAGCTAAGATTTAAAAGCAAAAATGGAAAGGTTTGTCACCGCATCTGGCCAAATGGGACAAGCTCAGGTACCACGTCAAGGTCCTCTCCAATACCTGAGACCCTAAAACAGCCACACAATGCAAGCTTTCAAATCCAAACAAACTGAAAGCAAAAAAAGGGTGCACAGGAATATGTAATCACCCTAGACATATACAAAACACCCTAGACATATACAAAACACGTGTTTTGTATATGTCTAGGGTGATTACATATTCCTGTGCACCCTTTTTTTGTTTTCAGTTTGTTTGGATTTGAAAGCTTGCATTGTGTGGCTGTTTTAGGGTCTCAGGTATTGGAGAGGACCTTGACGTGGTACCTGAGCTTGTCCCATTTGGCCAGATGCGGTGACAAACCTTTCCATTTTTGCTTTTAAATCTTAGCTGAGAGCTTGTAAGTGTGTGCTGGGTTTTCTCTGTGTGTTGTGTATATATATATATATATATATATATATATATATATATATATATATATTTAGTTCATTGCTTCATCGGCCCCCCCTGGCCCATTGGGCCCCTGACAGGAGTCACCCCAATCACCAATACTTGGAGAGAACAATTGAAAATTAACATTTTATTACCTTATCTCTTCTATACCCAACTGGGAGTGTAATTTCTAATACTGGCTGTGTTAACACAGCTTGGCCTTGAGGCCAAAAACTTTCAGGATGGGTGGGGATACCACAGGCTATATAAACTATATAATATGCCAATATAAGGGTAATGGAGATACTTGTAAACAATTTAAAGGGATAGGAAAGTGAAAATTAAACTTGCATGATTCCGATAGAGCATGTCATTTTAAGACACTTTTAAAATCACTTCTATTTTCAAATGTGCTTTGTTTTCTGAGTATCACTTGTTAAAAAAGAATACGCACATATCCTACACTAGTATTAGCTAGCTGGTGATTGGTGCCTGCACACATTTGTCTCTTGTGATTGGCTAACTAGATGCGTTCATCTAGCTGCCAAGTAGTGCCATGCTGTTCCTTCAACAAAGGATAACAAGAGAATGAAGCAAATTTGATAGCAGAAGTAAATTAGAAAGTTGTTTAAAGTTGTATGTTCTACCCAAATCATGAAAGAAAATGTTGGGGTTTCCTGTCCCTTTAATGCACTCCAGCAGGTAAAGTGGATCATTGGGAGCAAATTAAAGGGGAGACATTTTTTGAGTAAACTGTCCCTTTAATATCAGGTGTTTGTTTTGTGTGCAAACAATTTCTTTATATAGTGAGAAATACTTCACTGAGAATGTAGTGCTGATATCATTTCTCATCTTATTGACTTAAGCAGAGATAAGATGGTTGGTCTGTCAGCTCTGCTTGTTTAACCCCATGACTGCCAGAGCGTGCTGTATCGTTGTCTTATAACTTGCTGATTAAATATGAGCTGAACTGATAACTGTCACATCTGACAAGAGAGCTAGTAGTCAAATAAAGATTATTTATTGTGACAAACAGGCAGCTGCTGCTGAGTATTTTTTTTTCTCTGTTTTATGGATCCATTTTATATCCATTTTTTTATGTAAAACATATTCGGCTAGATTACGAGTTTTGCGTTATGAACTATGCGGTGCTAACGAGCAGTTTATTCTCACCGCTCACTTCCCTGCAGCGCTGGTATTACGGGTTTACAGAAACCCTGCGTTAAAAGACAATAAGTGAGCGTAAAGCAAAATTTAGCTCCATATCTCACTTCAATACCAGCGCTGCTTAAGTTAGCGGTGAGCTGGTTGTATGTGCACATGCACAATTTCCCCATAGACATCAATGGGGAGAGCCGGCTGAGAAAAAATTTAACACCTGCCAAAAAGCAGCGTAAAAGTCAGTAACGCAGCCCCATTGATTCCTATTGGGAAACACATTTTATGTTTACACCCTAACATGAACCCTGATTCTAAACACCCCTAATCTTACACTTATTAATTCCTAATCTGCCGCCCCCGACATAGCCGGCACCTGCATTATATTTATTAACCCCTAATCTGCCGCTCCGGACACCGCCGCCACCTAAATTATACTTATTAACCCCTAATCTCCCGCCCCCAATGTCGCCGCTACTATATTAAATTTATTAACCCCTAAGTCTAACCCTAACTTAAATATAATTTAAATAAATCTAAATAAAATTCCTATCATTAACTAAATAATTCCTATTTAAAACTAAATACTTACCTATAAAATAAACCCTAAAATAGCTACAATATAAGCAATAGTTACATTGTATCTAGCTTAGGGTTTATTTTTATTTTACAGGCAAGTTTGTATTTATTTTAACTAGGTAGGCTAGTTATTAAATAGTTATTAACTATTTAATAACTACCTTGCTAAAATAAATACAAATTTACCTGTAAAATAAAACCTAACCTAAGTTACAATAACACCTAACCCTTACACTATAATTAAATAAATTCCCTACATTAAATACAATTAAATAAATTAAATTAAATTAGCTAAATCACAACAACAAAAAACACTAAATTACAGAAAAAACTAAACAAATTACAGATCTTTAAACTATATACACCTAATCTAATAGCCCTATCAAAATAAAAAAAGCACCCCCAAAATAAAGAATAAAAACCCTAGCCTAAACTAAACTACCAATAGCCCTTAGAAGGGCCTTTTGCGGGGCATTTCCCCCAAAGAAATCAGGTCTTTTTCCTGTAAAAAAAAATACAAACAACCCCCTCAACAGTAAAACCCACCACCCACACAACCAACCCCCCAAATAAAATACTAACTAAAAAAACCTAAGCTCCCCATTGCCCTGAAAAGGGCATTTGGATGGGCATTGTCCTTAAAAGGGCATTTAGCTCTATTGCAGCCCAAAGTCCTTAATCTAAAATATAAACCCACCCTATACACCCTTAAGAAAATCCTTACACTAACCCCCGAAGATTCATTTACCGGGAGAAGTCTTCATCCAAGCGGCTAGATGTCCTCAACGAAGCCAGCTGAAGTGGTCCTCCAGACGGGCAGGTATCTATAGGAGAGCCATGAACCTCTCGCTAATTATAGGGGCTAGGTTACACTGCAGATATCTATAGGAGAGTCATGAACCTCCCACTAATTATAGGTGCTAGGTTACACTGCAGGTATCTATAGGAGAGCCATGAACCTCTCGCTAATTATAGGGGCTAGGTTACACTGCAGATATCTATAGGAGAGTCATGAACCTCCCACTAATTATAGGTGCTAGGTTACACTGCTGGTATCTATATGAGAGTCATGAACCTCCCGCTAATTATAGGTGCTAGGTTATACTGCAGTTATCTATAGGAGAGTCATGAACCTCACACTAATTATAGGTGCTAGGTTATACTGCAAGTATCTATATGAGAGTCATGAACCTCCCACTAATTATAGGTGCTAGGTTACACTGCAGATATCTATAGGAGAGTCATGAAACTCACACTAATTATAGGTGATAGGTCACACTGCAGGTATCTATAGGAGAGTCATGAACCTCACACTTATTATAGGTGCTAGGTTACACTGCAGGTATCTATAGGAGAGTCATGAACCTCACACTAATTATAGGTGCTAGGTTACACTGCAGGTATCTATAGGAGAGTCATGAACCTCCCACTAATTATAGGGGCTAGGTTACACGGCAGATATCTATAGGAGAGTCATGAACCTCCCGCTAATTATAGGTACTAGGTTACACTGCAGGTATCTATAGGAGAATCATGAACCTCCCGCTAATTATAGGTACTAGGTTACACTGCAGGTATCTATAGGAGAGTCATGAACCTCACACTTATTATAGGTGCTAGGTTACACTGCAGGTATCTATAGGAGAGTCATGAACCTCACACTAATTATAGGTGCTAGGTTACACTGCAGGTATCTATAGGAGAGTCATGAACCTCCCACTAATTATAGGGGCTAGGTTACACGGCAGATATCTATAGGAGAGTCATGAACCACACACTTATTATAGGTGCTAGGTTACACTGCAGGTATCTATAGTAGAGTCATGAACCTCACACTAATTATAGGTGCTAGGTTACACTGCAGGTATCTATAGGAGAGTCATGAACCTCACACTAATTATAGGTGCTAGGTTACACTGCAGATATCTATAGGAGAGTCATGAAACTCACACTAATTATAGGTGCTAGGTTACACTGCTGGTATCTATAGGAGAGTCATGAACCTCACACTAATTATAGGTGCTAGGTCACACTGCAGGTATCTATAGGAGAGTCATGAACCTCACACTAATTATAGGTGCTAGGTTACACTGCAGGTATCTATAGGAGAGTCATGAACCTCCTGCTAATTATAGGGGCTAGGTTACACTGCAGGTATCTATAGGAGAGTCATGAACCTCCCACTAATTATAGGGGCTAGGTTACACTGCAGATATCTATAGGAGAGTCATGAACCTCCCGCTAATTATAGGTACTAGGTTACACTGCAGGTATCTATAGGAGAATCATGAACCTCCCGCTAATTATAGGTACTAGGTTACACTGCAGGTATCTATAGGAGAGTCATGAACCTCACACTAATTATAGGTGCTAGGTTACACTGCAGGTATCTATAGGAGAGTCATGAACCTCACACTAATTATAGGTGCTAGGTTACACTGCAGGTATCTATAGGAGAGTCATGAACCTCACACTATTTATAGGTGCTAGGTTACACTGCAGGTATCTATAGGAGAGTTATGAAACTCGCACTAATTATAGGTGCTAGGTTACACTGCTGGTATCTATAGGAGAGTCATGAACCTCACACTAATTATAGGTGCTAGGTCACACTGCAGGTATCTATAGGAGAGTCATGAACCTCACACTAATTATAGGTGCTAGGTTACACTGCAGGTATCTATAGGAGAGTCATGAACCTCCTGCTAATTATAGGTGCTAGGTTACACTGCAGATATCTATAGGAGAGTCATGAACCTCACACTAATTATAGGTGCTAGGTTACACCACAGGTATCTATAGGAGAATCACTGCACATGTGCATACAGGTTAGCACTGGAATGTAGTAGTGATATCTAGATTTTAACTTGACGTCATCCATCACTAGAGGAGGAGGGAATAACCTAAATACAACTCTTATAAAATGTAATTAGTGTTTAACATCCCCTTAATGAATGACTAACATCTGCTGGGAGGGGATGACATGTATTCACTACTATTTCTGTAAATTAGTGTTTACATAAATTGCTTTTAACCGTCCACTCATGAACAATAAATGTTCCCTTTTTTGCTACTTTTAAGTTTCGCTTTGTTAGAGCACTACTGACCCTGCAAGTTTGTGTGTTTAACCCCACACAGTTACATAACCACTTGGGAGCCACAGATAATTGTTTCAATCGCATAACCCAGCCAATTGAGTGGTACTTTAACTATGTGTTTAACCAAATTACAGGGGTTAAAGACATAGACTCACAGGGGCTGTAGTGCTAAAATGATAAACTCTAATGAACATCTTTGTGCTGCATCGTCCCTTTAATGCACTTTGAATACTTTTCTCATGTCATCTGTCTCTAGAAGGTGTGAGATCCCTTTAGACCATGCTGTTCTTTAGTAGAGAGTTTCACCGGACCCCAGGCGAGGGCTGACTGGTGACCTAAAACACTGATGGTTAGAGGAGAGATGTCATGTAACATCTGGCACTTTCTACATCACACGTCCTACTGACCGCAGATAAGGCAGGAATTCCTCATATGAGTGTGTGATGTAGAACAGATGGGCCACGCATTGCGTCTTACACATTTGTACTTATTGATATGGAAATAATGTTATTTTATAACTGTGTATTAGACAAAAAAGGTAAGAAACAGATTAGGAGAGGGGAATGCACTCATTGCTAAAGACAGACACAAGCTTATTTCTTACTAGTACAAGGCTAGTGCAATTACCCAGACCGGTGTGTGAGTAGAGACTAGTTGTTTATTAGTTTCAGAAATAGACATTTACATAGAAGAACACAAGTTGTAACAACAAATCATATACAGCCATTTATAGAGAGACAAACCTAATAAAATCTCATTGGGACATGCATAAGGCTATACTAAGTAATAAGTAACATGTAATATGTGTAGACTTGATGGGACATGCATAAGGCTATACTAAGTAATAAGTAACAGTAATATGTATAGACTTGATGGGACATACATAAGGCTATACTAAGTAATAAGTAACAGTAATATGTATAGACTTGATGGGACATGCATAAGGCTATACTAAGTAATAAGTAACAGTAATATGTATAGACTTGATGGGACATACATAAGGCTATACTAAGTAATAAGTAACATGTAATATGTGTAGACTTGATGGGACATGTATAAGGCTATACTAAGTAATAAGTAACAGTAATATGTATAGACTTGATGGGACATGTATAAGGCTATACTAAGTAATAAGTAACAGTAATATGTATAGACTTGATGGGACATACATAAGGCTATACTAAGTAATAAGTAACATTAATATGTGTAGACTTGATGGGACATACATAAGGGTATCCTAAGTAATAAGTAACATGTAATATGTGTAGTCTTGATGGGACATACATAAGGCTATACTAAGTAATAAGTAACATGTAATATGTGTAGACTTGATGGGACATGCATAAGGCTATACTAAGTAATAAGTAACATGTAATATGTATAGACTTGATGGGACATGCATAAGGTTATACTAAGTAATAAGTAACAGTAATATGTGTAGACTTGAAAGGACATGCATAAGGGTATCCTAAGTAATAAGTAACATGTAATATGTATAGACTTGATGGGACATGCATAAGGTTATACTAAGTAATAAGTAACAGTAATATGTGTAGACTTGAAAGGACATACATAAGGCTATACTAAGTAATAAGTAACAGTAATATGTGTAGACTTGATGTGACATACATAAGGCTATACTAAGTAATAAGTAACATGTAATATGTGTAGACTTGATGGGACATACATAAGGCTATACTAAGTAATAAGTAACATGTAATATGTGTAGACTTGATGGGACATACATAATGTTATCCTAAGTAATAAGTAACATGTAATATGTGTAGACTTGATGGGACATACATAAGGCTATCCTAAGTAATAAGTAACATGTAATATGTGTAGACTTGATGGGACATGCATATGGCTATAATAAGTAATAAGTAACATGTAATATGTGTAGACTTGATGGGACATGCATAAGGCTATACTAAGTAATAAGTAACATGTAATATGTGTAGACTTGATGGGACATGCATAAGGCTATACTAAGTAATAAGTAACAGTAATATGTATAGACTTGATGGGACATACATAAGGCTATACTAAGTAATAAGTAACATTAATATGTGTAGACTTGATGGGACATACATAAGGCTATCCTAAGTAATAAGTAACATGTAATATGTGTAGTCTTGATGGGACATACATAAGGCTATCCTAAGTAATAAGTAACATGTAATATGTGTAGACTTGATGGGACATACATAAGGCTTATCCTAAGTAATAATTAACATGTAATATGTGTAGACTTGATGGGACATGCATAAGCCTATCCTAAGTAATAATTAACATGTAATATGTGTAGACTTGATTGGACATGCATAAGCCTATCCTAAGTAATAATTAAAATGTAATATGTGTAGACTTGATGGGACATGCATAAGGTTATACTAAGTAATAAGTAACATGTAATATGGGTATACTTGATGGGACATACATAAGGCTATACTAAGTAATAAGTAACATGTAATATGTGAAGACTTGATGGGACATGCATAAGGCTATACTAAGTAATAAGTAACATGTAATATGTGTAGACTTGATGGGACATACATAAGGCTATACTAAGTAATAAGTAACATGTAATATGTGTAGACTTGATGGGACATACATAAGGCTATCCTAAGTAATAAGTAACATGTAATATGTGTAGACTTGATGGGACATACATAAGGCTTATCCTAAGTAATAATTAACATGTAATATGTGTAGACTTGATGGGACATGCATAAGCCTACCCTAAGTAATAAGTAACAGTAATATGTGTAGACTTGATGGGACATGCATAAGCCTATCCTAAGTAATAAGTAACATGTAATATGTGTAGACTTGATGGGACATGCATAAGGCTATACTAAGTAATAAGTAACATGTAATATGTGTAGACTTGATGGGACATACATAAGGCTATACTAAGTAATAAGTAACATGTAATATGTGTAGACTTGATGGGACATACATAAGGCTATACTAAGTAATAAGTAACAGTAATATGTGTAGACTTGATGGGACATGCATAAGGCTATACTAAGTAATAAGTAACATGTAATATGTGTAGACTGGATGGGACATACATAAGGCTATACTAAGTAATAAGTAACATGTAATATGTGTAGACTTGATGGGGCATGCATAAGGCTATACTAAGTTATAAGTAACATGTAATATGTGTAGACTTGATGGGACATACATAAGGCTATACTAAGTAATAAGTAACATGTAATTTGTGTAGACTTGATGGGACATGCATAAGGCTATACTAAGTAATAAGTAACATGTAATATGTGTAGACTTGATGGGACATACATAAGGCTATCCTAAGTAATAAGTAACATGTAATATGTGTAGACTTGATGGGACATGCATAAGGCTATACTAAGTAATAAGTAACATGTAATATGTGTAGACTTGATGGGACATACATAAGGCTATACTAAGTAATAAGTAACATGTAATATGTATAGACTTGATGGGACATACATAAGGCTATCCTAAGTAATAAGTAACATGTAATATGTGTAGACTTGATGGGACATGCATAAGGCTATACTAAGTAATAAGTAATATGTAATATGTGTAGACTTGATGGGACATACATAAGGCTATACTAAGTAATAAGTAACATGTAATATGTGTAGACTTGATGGGACATGCATAAGGCTATACTAAGTAATATGTAATATGTGTAGACTTGATGGGACATACATAAGGCTATACTAAGTAATAAGTAACATGTAATATGTGTAGACTTGATGAGACATACATAAGGCTATACTAAGTAATAAGTAATATGTAATATGTGTATACTTGATGGGACATACATAAGGCTATACTAAGTAATAAGTAATATGTAATATGTGTAGACTTGATGGGACATACATAAGGTTATACTAAGTAATAAGTAACATGTAATATGTGTAGACTTGATGGGACATGCATAAGGCTATCCTAAGTAATAAGTAACATGTAATATGTGTAGACTTGATGGGACATGCATAAGGCTATACTAAGTAATAAGTAACATGTAATATGTGTAGACTTGATGGGACATGCATAAGGCTATACTAAGTAATAAGTAATATGTAATATGTGTATACTTGATGGGACATACATAAGGCTATACTAAGTAATAAGTAATATGTAATATGTGTAGACTTGATGGGACATACATAAGGTTATACTAAGTAATAAGTAACATGTAATATGTGTAGACTTGATGGGACATGCATAAGGCTATCCTAAGTAATAAGTAACATGTAATATGTGTAGACTTGATGGGACATACATAAGGCTATACTAAGTAATAAGTAACATGTAATATGTGTAGACTTGATGGGACATGCATAAGGCTATACTAAGTAATAAGTAACATGTAATATGTGTAGACTTGATGGGACATACATAAGGTTATACTAAGTAATAAGTAACATGTAATATGTGTAGACTTGATGGGACATACATAAGGTTATCCTAAGTAATAAGTAACGTGTAATATGTGTAGACTTGATGGGACATACTTATTACTTAGTATAACCTTATGTAACGTGTAATATGTGTAGACTTGATGGGACATACTTATTACTTAGTATAACCTTATGTAACATGTAATATGTGTAGACTTGATGGAACATGCATAAGGTTATACTAAGTAATAAGTAACATGTAATATGTGTAGACTTGATGGAGCATGCATAAGGCTATCCTAAGTAATAAGTAATAGTAATATGTGTAGACTTGATGGGACATACATAAGGCTATACTAAGTAATAAGTAATAGTAATATGGCTAGACTTGATGGGACATGCATAAGGTTATACTAAGTAATAAGTAACATGAAATATGTGTAGGCTTGATGGGACATGCATAAGGCTATACTAAGTAATAAGTAACATGTAATATGTGTAGACTTGATGGGACATGCATAAGGCTATACTAAGTAATAAGTAACATGTAATATGTGTAGACTTGATGGGACATACATAAGGTTATACTAAGTAATAAGTAACATGTAATATGTGTAGACTTGATGGGACATACATAAGGTTATCCTAAGTAATAAGTAACGTGTAATATGTGTAGACTTGATGGGACATGCATAAGGTTATACTAAGTAATAAGTAACATGAAATATGTGTAGGCTTGATGGGGCATGCATAAGGCTATACTAAGTTATAAGTAACATGTAATATGTGTAGACTTGATGGGACATACATAAGGCTATACTAAGTAATAAGTAACAGTAATATGTATAGACTTGATGGGACATGCATAAGGCTATCCTAAGTAATAAGTAACATGTAATATGTGTAGACTTGATGGGACATGCATAAGGTTATACTAAGTAATAAGTAACATGTAATATGTGTAGACTTGATGGGACATACATAAGGCTATACTAAGTAATAAGTAACATGTAGTATGTGTAGACTTGATGGGACATGCATAAGGCTATACTAAGTAATAAGTAACATGTAATATGTGTAGACTTGATGGGACATGCATAAGGCTATACTAAGTAGTAAGTAACATGAAATATTGACCTTTGACAAAGCCTTTGTGGCGAAACATGTCAGGGCAGTTGGAGAACTTTTTAACTTACAAACAAACAGTGTGATTTGGTGTATGGATGTGTAACTAGAATATAATTTAAAAATGGTATACGTGTGAGAGAGTGTATGCAACCGAGACCTTCCAGCTATATACAAGCTGCTAATTATTGGTACCGGCACCTTATCTATGGCTATCGCTTACAATAGATTCACTACGAATTAATATATTAGGGTAAAAGAACTTTACAGCTACCGCAACCTAGAATATCTAGTGATCTATTCATTTACATTATAAGTGGGGAAACCTAACGGCTATATTAATTTCATTACCGAGGCACAAATTACCGTTCTGTTACTCCCTCAATGGTAACCATAGATAGCCTTCCGGTCATATAAGATATATACTCACAAACCAATATATAATACTTACGGTGGAGATATATTAAATCTAATCAGGTGATTAATATATATAGTTAAAGACAGCATTCACTGACGATATATACCGCTAATTTGAACCTTAGGTAAAGGAATCTATAGATGTATCTTTGATGTTACGAAAATAACTAAGACCTTCTAGCTATACACAGGTTGCTAAAAATTTGTACCTGCACTTTACAAACCGCTATCACTAACAATAGATACACTATGAATTAATACACCAGGGTATAAGGGCCTCACAGCTACCGTAATCCAGAATATCTAGTGATCTATTTATTCACATTAAAACGGGGGAGGTCTAACGAAATATTGATTTTATTTAGCCCTCCGGTGAAATAAGCTATATACTCCGAGATTAGCATATAATATTTACCTAGGAGATATATTAGATCTGAACTGGGGGTCAATAAAGACAGGTATGACTGACGATGTATACTGCTAATTTGAACCCTATGTAAAGGAATTTTTAGGTGTATACTAGACGCTACGAAAGTCTGTGTACACATAACCAGCTAGGGGCAGTAACCTGACATCACGGCTACATAAATTAGTAACTCTGAGACCAAGAAGGTCAGTATCAAGTGAAGCAATCCTCTTTGAACACCACAGCTGTCATTCTACAGCCGAGATCTGCCTGATTTCGTTACAAAGGGTCTCACCTAGATACTAAGCGGCATCACACAAGTATAAGCACTACACACTATAAACAATATATATCAGTTTGCACGAAGTATTGCATCCAGTAATAAATAAACTAACACTGTACTAAATGTATATGTATGTTTAGCTCTCTGTATGGAATTTCCATCAACATATGTTGGCACCAATAAACAAATTTAATTAACCAACAGAGCTATCCATACACGAGTATAGAATACTTGTAATATTGGACCAATACTGGAAATACGCCCAATCTGATTATCCCTACGAGCTGAGGTAATACCTTTTGAACCCACGTATATAAGTGGGTATCACTAATAACATAAGACGTGCTATACGGCCCTATAGATATCGCCTTACAATACAATTATATCCTCCTAACCCTGTAAGAGGCAGCTGATACCCCCCCTAGTATAATAAGTAAGGAGGTTATCCTATTCTATTTACCAATATTCAAGTGGTAAATAGCCAGCGGGGGCTATTACAGTTAGGGTCCTTTACATCCTAATAATATTATTATTCACACCACTCACACTGAGGACTGATACAACCATTGGTGGATTAGCTACACCTGATATATAATACAGGACCTCACACTAAAGGGTGACACCCGAGGTACCCTGTAGCACTCCACAATAGTGAAAATATTCTCCTCAGAGTTTACCTAGAATATATAATTTGTTAACTCCTTCCTAGGAGAAACATTCCCACACCTCACACTGTTTGCCAATTTTAATGTGTTGTAAAGATTTTAACTTATAAAATAAAAGTTAAGTTTTAATTCACCCTCCTTTGGGCTTCTTTACCTATGGTAGCATTGGACTTAAACAGATTATTTGCTGGTGAGTGCTACTCAAGTACATCCTTGCAATTGCTTGTTGCAATTGATATTTGCTAGTTATTCTTTCCCTATGTACAGCACCCAGTCCCTCCCAATACTATTGGTATCTCTCATACTTTGAGAAGAAATACGAAAACTAGTGGGACACAGCATTAGTAGTGCCGTCGTCTTTTTCTTGCTTGTTTCTCAACATGAAATATGTGTAGGCTTGATGGGACATGCATAAGGCTATACTAAGTAATAAGTAACATGTAATATGTGTAGGCTTGATGGGACATGCATAAGGCTATACTAAGTAATAAGTAACATGTAATATGTGTAGACTTGATGGGACATGCATAAGGCTATACTAAGTAATAAGTAACAGTAATATGTGTAGACTTGATGTGACATACATAAGGCTATCCTAAGTAATAAGTAGCATGTAATATGTGTAGACTTGATGGGACATACATAAGGCTATCCTAAGTAATAAGTAACATGTAATATGTGTAGACTTGATGGGACATACATAAGGCTATCCTAAGTAATAAGTAACATGTAATATGTGTAGGCTTGATGGGACATGCATAAGGCTATCCTAAGTAATAAGTAACATGTAATATGTGTAGACTTGATGGGACATGCATAAGGCTATACTAAGTAATAAGTAACATGTAATATGTATAGACTTGATGGGACATGCATAAGGCTATACTAAGTAATAAGTAACATGTAATATGTATAGGCTTGATGGGACATGCATAAGGCTATACTAAGTAATAAGTAACATGTAATATGTGTAGACCTGATGGGACATACATAAGGCTATACTAAGTAATAAGTAACGTGTAATATGTGTAGACTTGATGGGACATGCATAAGGCTATACTAAGTAATAAGTAACATGTAATATGTGTAGACTTGATAAGACATACATAAGGTTATACTAAGTAATAAGTAACATGTAATATGTGTAGACTTGATGGGACATGCATAAGGCTATACTAAGTAATAAGTAACAGTAATATGTGTAGACTTGATGGGACATGCATAAGGTTATACTAAGTAACATGTAATATGTGTAGACTTGATGAGACATGCATAAGGCTATACTAAGTAATAAGTAACAGTAATATGTGTAGACTTGATGGGACATACATAAGGCTATACTAAGTAATAAGTAATATGTGTAGACTTGATGGGACATACATAAGGCTATACTAAGTAATAAGTAACATGTAATATGTGTAGACTTGATGGGACATGCATAAGGCTATACTAAGTAATAAGTAACAGTAATATGTGTAGTCTTGATGGGACATGCATAAGGTTATACTAAGTAATAAGTAACATGTAACATGTGTAGACTTGATGGGACATGCATAAGGCTATCCTAAGTAATAAGTAACATGTAATATGTGTAGACTTGATGGGACATGCATAAGGCTATCCTAAGTAATAAGTAACATGTAATATGTGTAGACTTGATGGGACATGCATAAGGTTATACTAAGTAATAAGTAACATGTAATATGTGTAGACTTGATGGGACATGCATAAGGTTATAATAAGTAATAAGTAACATGTAATATGTGTAGACTTGATGGGACATGCATAAGGCTATACTAAGTAATAAGTAACATGTAATATGTGTAGACTTGATGGGACATGCATATGGCTATACTAAGTAATAAATAACATGTAATATGTGTAGACTTGATGGGACATGCATAAGGCTATACTAAGTAATAAGTAACATGTAATATGTGATAACAAAAGATATATGAGGGTGGTGCATATAGAACATACACCACACTCCTAGGGGGCGCTAACAATAAGCAGCAAACAGGTAAGCAAATATATACAGATAATTAAGAGAATATACAATAAACCTAGCACACTTATATCGGATTATTAGAGATGATATGCTCACAGATGATATTGGTGTAATCAAATAATAAAATGTCCGCACAAAGAATAATCCAAAAGAAAGAAGGCAGCTCTCTGTCATAGGACGGTCATCCTGGTGTGGCGTGATCTATAAGAAAAAGAAGCACAGAGGCACCAACATGGCCTAGTAACGTCACGGCAGTCGGATACAAAACATCAGCAGGATAGGAAATATACTCACAAGCGTAGCGCACCCAAATGGTGCTATTGTGGCAGCCTGGAACATCAAACAGTGGTCCAGTTCACTGGTGTCTCCAGCCAGATAGAGATGATCCTTGGCGAGGGCCTATCCTATGATGCCTATAAGGGCAAAAAAGGCACACACATAGCCCAGTAACGTTTGTACACCAGATAAAAAAGGATTCAAGGTTGTACTTACAGGAAACAAAGCACCACCAGGTGCAATATCAGCAGTACTGGGACCTCTCAGCCGCCCAGTGGACTGTGGAATCCAATTTGCAGGATGCAGAAAATCACCACTTTGGAAGATAGGACTAGCACACACACTCTGCCCCCAAACAGGAGCAGAATAATTGTGATAAAGCAAGTGTATATTTAAAAACTTTTATTTTAAAAACAGCGACATGTTTCTCAGCCACCACAGGCTGTTTCCTCAGGCTATGTTAAAATGTTAACAACGCTTGCTTTATAAAGACAATAGAACACATAAAACTAAATCTGATAGGCTAATTAATTTCTAAAGTGTGAACACCTGTTACACAGGTCAGCAGTTGGTAGGCATGGAAACCCCTATATACAAAGCTCTCATATGTAACACAAACCATTTTGAGCAAATCCCAAATAAGAATAGATATCTCTGTATTAACCTCCATACCATTGCCAAACCCAAAATAGACAATAGCAATAACCTTGTAACCCTTCAAATTAAGATTAAAAAATAAAAAATGGAGAACAGTAATATGACAATCACAATAAAAACATTTGTTATACACCTCAAAATAAAATAATCACAATATGTACAACAATATAATATACCCACATAAAAAAACATAAGCAAGATACATGTATTTTAATAGTCTCTATTCTACATATAATCACTTAATATGCCTGACCACATGTATGTTTTATATCACAATAGATCTATATTTTTCCTTTAGTATTATAGACCTTAATTGGTATTATATCTACATTGTACCCTCCTTTAAAGTGTGACATTTATTTCTCTGCCCTAACAAAAAAGCTCTCATATGTAACACAAACCATTTTGAGCAAATCTCAAATAAGAATAGATATCTCTGTATTAAGTATAAAAAAATTAAAAAATAAATAAATAATAAATAAGTAATCGCCTTATGTGCAAACCTATAACAAGTAATTAATACTAGATGTGTCAACATGAATATATAAATAAATTTACTAAGAGGGAATCTCAACCCAATATATAATTAAGCTTTTACATGCTACCGCATATTAAATAAAATGTAAAATGCAACTCTAGAGCACCTAAGCCATAGAAAGATTATTTCATTGTAAGACAGTTTAAACCTTGTGGGAAAGAAAAAAAATGACACAATGACTAACTAATGTTAAACCCTATCTGTGATATCTTTTTTTATACTTAATACAGAGATATCTATTCTTATTTGAGATTTGCTCAAAATGGTTTGTGTTACATATGAGAGCTTTTTTGTTAGGGCAGAGAAATAAATGTCACACTTTAAAGGAGGGTACAATGTAGATATAATACCAATTAAGGTCTATAATACTAAAGGAAAAATATAGATCTATTGTGATATAAAACATACATGTGGTCAGGCATATTAAGTGATTATATGTAGAATAGAGACTATTAAAATACATGTATCTTGCTTATGTTTTTTATGTGGGTATATTATATTGTTGTACATATTGTGATTATTTTATTTTGAGGTGTATAACAAATGTTTTTATTGTGATTGTCATATTACTGTTCTCCATTTTTTATTTTTTAATCTTAATTTGAAGGGTTACAAGGTTATTGCTATTGTCTATTTTGGGTTTGGCAATGGTATGGAGGTTAATACAGAGATATCTATTCTTATTTGGGATTTGCTCAAAATGGTTTGTGTTACATATGAGAGCTTTGTATATAGGGGTTTCCATGCCTACCAACTGCTGACCTGTGTAACAGGTGCTCACACTTTAGAAATTAATTAGCCTATCAGATTTAGTTTTATGTGTTCTATTGATGGGACATGCATAAGGCTATCCTAAGTAAACAGTAACATGTAATATGTGTAGACTTGATGGGACATGCATAAGGCTATCCTAAGTAAACACTAACATGTAATATGTATAGACTTGATGGAACATGCATAAGGCTATCCTAAGTAAACAGTAACATGTAATATGTGTAGACTTGACGGGACATGCATAAGGCTATCCTAAGTAATAAGTAACATGTAATATGTGTAGACTTGATAGGACATACATAAGGCTATCCTAAGGAAACAGTAACATGTAATATGTATAGACTTGATGGGACATACATAAGGCTATACTAAGTAATAAGTAACAGTAATATGTGTAGACTTGATGGGACATACATAAGGCTATCCTAAGTAATAAGTAACATGTAATATGTCTAGATTTGATGGGACATGCATAAGGCTATCCTAAGTAATAAGTAACATGTAATATGGGTAGACTTGATGGGACATACATAAGGTTATACTAAGTAATAAGTAACATGTAATATGTGTAGACTTGATGGGACATGCATAAGGCTATACTAAGTAATAAGTAACATGTAATATGGGTATACTTGATGGGACATGCATAAGGTTATACTAAGTAATAAGTAACATGAAATATGTGTAGACTTGATGGGACATGCATATGGCTATAATAAGTAATAAGTAACATGTAATATGTGTAGACTTGATAAGACATACATAAGGCTATACTAAGTAATATGTAATATGTGTAGACTTGATAAGACATACATAAGGCTATACTAAGTAATAAGTAACATGTAATATGTGTAGACTTGATGGGACATGCATAAGGCTATCCTAAGTAATAAGTAACATGTAATATGTGTAGACTTGATGGGACATGCATAAGGCTATACTAAGTAATAAGTAACATGTAATATGTGTAGACTTGATGGGACATACATAAGGCTATACTAAGTAATAAGTAACATGTAATATGTGTAGACCTGATGGGACATACATAAGGCTATACTAAGTAATAAGTAACGTGTAATATGTGTAGACTTGATGGGACATGCATAAGGCTATACTAAGTAATATGTAATATGTGTAGACTTGATGGGACATGCATAAGGTTATACTAAGTAATAAGTAACATGTAATATGTGTAGATTTGATGGGACATGCATAAGGCTATACTAAGTAATAAGTAACATGTAATATGTGTAGACTTGATGGGACATGCATAAGGCTATCCTAAGTAATAAGTAACATGTAATATGTGTAGGCTTGATGGGACATGCATAAGGCTATACTAAGTAATAAGTAACATGTAATATGTGTAGGCTTGATGGGCCTTTTTGGTTCTTATCCACTGTCAAACACTATTTCTATACTGAGAATAAATTTTGTGCAAATCCCCTGAACTGGGCAGTACTCTCAGTATAAATATCTATTTATCAATATATACATCACACTGAATGGCTTATGTATTTTCTACACCATGTAAACACGTTTCATATATACAATTAAAAGAAGATATGTAAAACATTTTCCTTAGAACCTATATATGAGGAGGCTATATCCAGACCTACCGAATGGTCATGGTTCTAGGATTAGGTGGGAAATAAGCAGCAGAACTTGTACAGTTTTACAACCAAAACCAGCTCTAGGTGCTGAGGGCCCTGATTTATTTTTGCATTTGCTGCTCCTTTGTGAAAAAATCTATTAACAAAGCAAACAGCAGCACAATACAAAAGATGATTTATTTATTGGCACAGTTCCAGTAAATGTCACCAAACGCGCTCTTCAGTGACAGTTCCTAGAACCATCTTTGTGATATCAGCTCTCATACCACTGTCTGCAAAACTCGAGTGATTGAACTTAGAGAAGTATAACAAATTCCAGTTTACTTTACCAGGCATTAAAGTCACATTAAAATAGGAATTTGTAACACGACTATTTAGTTTCTGTATCATGTTTTTATGTATTCATTTAAAGGGACAGGTGAACCAATAACAATATTACTGCAGCCCCTACTCAGCAGCTAACTCCCAGTAATGCATTGCTCAGCCTACCTATCTATGCTTTTAAAAAAAAATACATTAGACAACATCACATTTAGGAAGGATATGTATTTTAATTTTTTTTTCCCAAAACTAATGTTTATTAATGAGAAGACCATAGTATAAACACGTTCATGCATTTTTTATGTATTCTAGGCAAAGGTTTTGTAAATAGTGCTCAGTGAAACCTACGGACAGTCCAAAGCCCTCACCCACCAGTAGGGAACAAGATCACTAGATAACGCTTTGGTCACAAGATAATAACTTTTATATGGTTTTGTATATAGTGTTCAGTGAAACCTACGAACAGTCCAAAGCCCTCACCCACCAGTAGGGAACAAGATCACTAGATAACGCTTTGGTCACAAGATAATAACTTTTGTATGGTTTTGTAAATAGTGCTCAGTGAAACCTACGTACAGTCCAAAGCCCTCGCCCCCCAGTAGGGAACAAGATCACTAGATAACGCTTTGGTCACAAGATAATAACTTTTGTATGGTTTTGTAAGTAGTGCTCAGTGAAACCTACGGACAGTCCAAAGCCCTCGCCCACCAGTAGGAAACAAGATCACTGGATAACGCTTTGGTCACAAGATAATAACTTTTGTATGGTTTTGTCTCTGTACTTGCAGGAATTTTAGTAAAAGGGCACATTAAATATGACAAAGCAATTATTGTATTTACAAAAACCTTTGAGGACATTGTCTTTGTCAGGTTTGTCCAACCTAAGACCCCTTTATGCAGGCCTACACTTTTCTACACTGCTGTATATACCTGAACTAATATTCAGCTTTACGTAGGTGAACGTGCATAAGATAAATAATATTGTACGTCTGTCTGGATCTGTGCAATAACATAGTATAATTATGCCAGTACAACACTGGTCGAGACTATCACAAACAATCAGATAAATAATTGCTTATGTAAGACTGTTTGCATTTAACCACTGTGTGTGTGTGTATGTATTGTGTATTACAGCTTATCTCTGAACATATTCAACTCTTACAGGTTACGATACAAAGGTCCCTGCAAGGACCGAAACGTTGACTGAACCCTATGATGAATTATTTATAACAATAAAGATCAATACTTTGTGAAACTCTTAAGTCCTGTGAGTGCCTCTTCTTTCTCTGACGTTTCTACCTACACACCATAGAGAGCACCCAGTCAATCCATGACTACAGTGAGTGCTTGGAACACCGAACTACACAATATATGTGTGTGTGTGTGTGTGTGTGTATATACAGTGTGTGTGTGTACATATATATATATATATATATATATATATATATATATATGTGTGTGTGTGTGTGTGTTTGTGTATAGTGTGTATATATGTGTATGTATAAATATATATACAGTATATGTGTGTGTGTATCTATCTATCTATATATATATATATTTATATATATATATTTATATATATATATATATATATATATATATACACACATCCTAAAGGGTCAGCACACCTTCACAAACGTTTCTGCTGTAGTCATTCCAAATATTTATAAGAATGATGAAGACAGCTCCATCTTTTCAAACAAACACATCAAGTTTGAAAAGGGAGGAGCTGTGTCTTCATGAATATATATATATATATATATATATATATATATATATATATATATATATATATATATATATATACACATACACATACACATATATACCTTCACCGGCCACTTTTAGGTACACCTGTTCAATTGCTTGGTAACACAAATTGCTAATCACCCAATCACATGACAGCAACTCAATGCATTTAGACATCTAGACGTGGTGAAGACGACTTGCTGAAGTTCAAACCGAGCATCAGAATGGGGAAGAAAGGGGATTTAAGTGACTTTGAACGTGGCATGATTGTTGGTGTGTCAGAGTGCCAGGAATCAGACTGAGACGAGAAGTGCAAAAATAATCACACCTTTATTAATAGCAAAAAATAATAAAAAGTCCACAAGTCAAATAACAAGCCAGGAATCAAAACCAAGCTGGTAGTCAGACGAGCCGAGTCAGGAGCCAAAGTGAATAGTCAGACGAGCCGGAATCAGGAATAAGGAGAACAGCAGAGTCAGGAACAAGCCAGGGATCAGGAACCAGGAGGGACGTCAGACAGCCAGGTAATACACAGGAGCTCTCACAAACAGGTCTGATACAACGCAAGGGCAAAACATACTGAACAGAGGCCCTTTAAATATTAAGTGATGACATCACAATTCTGAGACTGCATCCTGTCTCACACGGATGATGTACACCAGTCTGGCCATGAAAGGAAGTGCAGGAAATGAGCAGCATCACACAGTATGCACCAGAGTCAGCAAGAGAGGTGAGTAAAATGGCTGCCAGCAGCACATGGCAAACAAATCAATGGAAAAACCCTGACATGGTGCCAGATGGGCTTGTCTGAGTATTTAAAAAAATTGCTCATCTACTGGGATTTTCATGCACAACCATCTTTTGGGTTTACAGAGAATGGTCATAAAAAGAGAAAATATCCAGTGAGCGGCAGTTGTCTGGATGAAAATGCTTTGTAGAGGTCAGAGGAGAATGGGCAGACTGGTTCAAGATGATAGAAAGGCAACATTAACTCAAATAACCACTCGTTACAACCAAGATATGCAGAATACCATCTCTGAACGCACAACATGTCAAACCTTGATGCAGATGGGCTACAGCAGCAGAAGACCACACCGGATGCAACTCCTGTCAGCTAAGAACAGGAAACTGAGGCTACAATTTGCATAGGCTCACCAAAATTGGACAATAGAAGATTGGAAAAACGTTGCCTGGTCTGATGAGTCTCAATTTCAGCTGTGACATTCAGATGGTAGGGTCAGCATTTGGCGTAAACAACATGAAAGCATGGATCCATTCTGTCTTGTATCAATGTTTCAGACTGGTGGTGGTGGTGTAATGGTCTGGGGGATATTTTTTGGAACACTTTGGGCCCCTTAGTACCAATTGAGCATTGTTTAAACGCCACAGCCTACCTGAGTATTGTTGTTGACCATGTCCATCCTTTTATGACTACAGTGTACCCATTTTCTGATGGCTGCTTCCAGCAGGATAATGCACCATGTCACAAAGCTCAAATCATCTTAAACTGGTTTCTTGAACATGACCATGAGTTCACTATACTCTAATGGCATCCACAGTCACCAGATCTCAATCCCATAGAACACCTTTGGGATGTGGTGGAACGGGAGATTTGCATCATGGATGTGCAGCCGACAAATCTGTAGCAACTGTGTGATGCTATCATGTCAATATGGACCAAAATGTCTGAGGAATGTTTCCAACACCTTGTTGAATCTATGACACAAATAATTAAGGCAGTTCTGAAGGCAAAAGTGTGCAACCCGGTACTAGCAAGGTGTACCTAATAAAGTGGTCGTTGAGTGTGTGTATATATATATGAATGCTGAATACTGTTGTACTGATTAAAGAAGTAATAAAGCTGGCCTTAATTAAACTAGTTGAGTATCTGGATCATCAGCAATTGTGGGTTCAATTACAGGCTCAAGATGGCCAGAAACAAAGAACTTTCGTCTGAAACTCTTGTCCCTTCACAGAACAGCAAACTGGCTATAGCCAGAATAGTAAGAGAAGTGGGAGGCCCTGTGCACAACTGAGCAAGAGGACAAATACATTAGAGTGTCTATGTTGAGAAATAAATGCATCACAGGCCTCAGCTGGAAGTTTCATTAAATAGTACCCACAAAACACCAGTCTCTACGTCAACAGTAAAGAGGCAACTCCAGGATGCTGTTCTTGTAGGCAGAATTGCAAAGAAAAAGCCATATCTCAGACTGGCCAATTAAAAGGAAAGATTAAGATGGACACTGGACAGAGGAAGATTGGAAAAAGTGTTATGGGCAGATGAATCTAAGTTTGAGGTGTTTGTATCACAAAGAAGAACATGAGATGCAGATAAAATTAAAAGGTACTGGAGGAGTACTTGACGCCATCTGCCAAGCATGGTGGAGGCAATGTGATGGTCTGTGGGTGCTTTGGGGGTGTTAAAGTGGAGATTTATACAGGTTAAAAGGGACTTTGTAGAAGGAAGGCTATCACTCAATTTTGCAACACCATGCAATACCCCGTAGAAGGCGCTTGATTGGAGACAATTTCCTCCTACAAAAGGACAATGACCCAAAGCACAGATCCAATCTTTGCATGAACTATTTAGTGAAGCAGTCAGATGTTTTCTGTCTTTAATGGAGTGACCAGCAAAGTCATCAGATCTCAATCCTATTGTGCTGTTGCGGGAGCAGCTTGACAGTATGGTAGGTAAGAAATTCCTATCAAGCCAATCCATTCTTCAGGAAGCATGGGGGAAATGTCTTTATATTAATTCAAGAATTTGACAACTAGATGCCAAAGTTCTGCAAAGCTGTAATTGTTGCACATGGAGGATTCCTTGACGAAAGCAAAGTTTGAAGGACACAATTATTATTTCACTTAGAATTCCTTAATTCTAACCTTGTCAATGATTATATTTCCTATTGGACTTATTTAATGTATTTTTTCATGGAAAATAAGGACGTGTGTGTTTTGGATTAATAATTTCTTTAAAATTTGCTTTCAACTCTCCCAGGGAAATAAAGATTTCAGTTTGGTCCCTTAAATGGGGAAACATCAGATGCCATCTGTCTAACCAGTTCTTTACTTATATTTTACATTCTTAAATTGTGATGGAGCAAAAAAACATTTTAAAGATGATTCCTGGTTGCTGTAGAGGTAGCTTTGGATTCGTTCTCAATATAATAATAGAAAGATGTGGATTTAACCTCATCCAGTTATGTTTACTAAGACATTTTTGATGTTTATATTTGAATTAATACAGAGCTTATAGGGAAATGAAAGCCTAAGCTGTTCTTTCATGATTCAGATAGATCATGCAATTTTAAACAACTCGTTCTCTTGGTGTATCTTCTTGAAAATGCAGGGACATAAGCTCAGGAGTGTGCACGTGTCTGGAGCACTATATGGCAAGTTTTGCAAGAATGATATCCATTTGCAAGAGCACTAGATGTCAGCACTATTTCCTGCCATATAGTGCTCTAGGTATCTCTTCAACAACGAATACCGTGTAAACGAAACGCATTTGATAATAGAAGTAAACTGGAAACTTTTGTTGGATGTTCTGTCTGATTCACAAAAGAAAATGTTTGGGTTTCACATCCCTTTAAGGGCTACTGGTAGACTGGTTTACTGTGTCCCTGTAATGACGTCTGAGTCAGGGTTTGGTCTCTGGTTTTGCTGCTGTTTGTACTTTTAGGCTTTTCTGCGGCTTATTAAAAGCAGAAGTGGGCACTGCAGTATTGTGCCAGGGTGCCACTTCCTGTAATTGTGCAGCCATAGTCACTTTGTGGCATTAAGGGTTAAGCTCTGGAACTTGTCATTAGCTCCCTGTCACCATCTTGTGTTTCACCTTCTTGAGGGACCAGCATATTAATAATGTTTGCTATATGTTGTGGCCCCCAAAGGTAAAGTATATCATTAGTGCATTAAGAAGTATTACAATAGTCTATCAGCAGAGTTGCCAACATATGGGAAAACAAATCCAGGCTCTCTCTGGAGCAGAGTAATAAAGTTATGGGACTACTGACCACTTATGGTTTACATAGCTCCAAAAATTCTAATGTAATATGCACACAACATGCACACAAGTGACATTGTATTAACAAATGAAATGCTCTTATTCAGTAGATAATTATTTTGTTTTCACTCCTTACAATCTAACCCCACAAAGGATTAAACACATAAGTAAAGTTCAGCTTGTTATCTGCAAGCAGTGCAGTTCTCGTGCTAAACACTGGCAGGATAATGTCTGTCACTACTGACTGTCAGCAGCATTTCTCTGTGGCTCCTGAGCGGTGATTTACCTACATTTTTAACCCTTTGCAGGGCCAAAACACAGACATTCCTTTCATACAGGTGGTGAGAGTCCACAATCCATTACTCCTAGGAATTACTCTTCCGTGCCACTAGGAGGAGGCAAAGATTCCCAAACCCCAAAAGCTCTATAAAACCCCTCCCATCTCACTGTTGAATCAGTCTTATCTTTGCCTCAGCTGGAGGAAGGGGAAGAATGGGCATCTTATTCTTCAGTGGGAGGGGTTCTCGGACTGAGTTGATGCCTATTTCCCCTCAGAGTGTAGTGTTTGATGGAGGAATGTTTTGGCAATATGGATAGTGACATATTTCTCTTGTAAGATCTATCGAGTCCACGTATTCATCCTTACTTGTGGGATATTCTCCTTCCCAACAGGAAGTGGCAAAGAGAGCACCCACAGCAGAGCTGTCTATATAGCTTCCCCCTTAGCTCCACCCCCAGTCATTCTCTTTGCCTACTCTAAGAAACTAGGAAGGGCAGAGCGAGTATGGTGACAAAAATGTTAGTTTTTTTATTTCTCAAGCAAAAGTTTGTTATTTTAAATGGTACCGGTGAGTACTATTTACTCTCTGGCAGAAAAGGGATGAAGATTTCTGCAAGGAGGATTATGATCTTAGCACTTTGTATCTAAGATCCACTGCTGTTCTCACAAGGGCTGAAGAGTACAGGAAAACTTCAGTTGGGGGAACAGTTTGCATGCTAAGCTGCATATGAGGTATGTTCAGTCTATATTTTTTCTAGACAGACTGTGTTAATTCTAGAAAAGGCTGGCAATTTCCCCATGAGGGAAGGATAAGCTGTATTCAGACACTTGGATAGGAATTTCAGCTTGCTTGAAGGGCTCATAAGTTACTGGTGACACTGTTAGGAAAAAACGTTTTTGTTTGTTCCGTAAATTATGCAATTATAACATTTTTTTGAAGGGACTAAAGGGGTCATTGTGGCTTGTTTTAGGGTTTTTTAACCCACATGGTTAATTAAGGGACACTCAGGTGTTTTTCTAATAGGCCTCAAAACATTGAGTGAGGTGGGAGGGGCCTATTTTCGCGCCTCAGTTGCGCAGTTTCTTTTCCTTAGAGACATCCAACTGCTTCTCCAGTGGTTCCTGCTGTGTTTGAGGGCTGTAAAGGAGGTTTTTTCCCCACAAATCGTTCTGAAGGGCAGGTAGGCGACACAGCAGAGCTGTGGCAAGGTGCTGGAAGTCTTTTTTACCGTTTTTTTTTGTTTGTTTTTTTCTTCAATCCGGTTTTGCCATTAAGGGGTTAATTGTTTATTTGCATAGCTGTGCAAAGTTACTAAGGCTGTAAGATACTACTGTAAAAATTTCGTTAAGTTTACTGCTTTTTTACACTGTTTTGCAGAACTTGTGCAGCTTTTTTTCTCTTAAAGACACAGTACTGTTTTATTTCTAAGTGTTATTTACTTTGATTACAGTGTTTTCCAAGCTTGCTTGTTACATTACTAGCCTGTTTAACATGTCTGACACCAAGGAAAATCCTTGTTCAATATGTTTGGAAGCCATTGTGGAACCCCCTCTTAGAATGTGTCCCAATTGTACTGATATGTCTATAAATTATAAAGAACATATATTAGCACTTAAAAATAGAGCAATAGATGATTCTCAGTCAGAAGTAAATGAGGGTTCGCCATCTAGCTCTCCCCAAGTGTCACAACCAGTAACGCCCGCACAAGTGACGCCAAGTACCTCTAGTGCGTCAAATTCATTTACTTTACAAGACATGGCCACAGTTATGAATACAACCCTAACAGAGGTTTTATCCAAACTGCCTGGTTTACAAGGAAAGCGGGACAGCTCTGGGTTAAGGAAAAATGCTGAGCCGTCTCATGCTTTAGTAGCCGTATCTGATATGCCCTCACAATGCTCTGAAGGGGTGAGGGAATTGTTGTCTGAGGGAAAATTTTCTGATTCAGGAAAGACGCTTCCTCAGACAGATTCTGATATGACGGCCTTTAAATTTAAGCTTGAACACCTCCGCTTATTGCTTAGGGAGGTATTAGCAACTCTAGATGATTGTGACCCTATAGTGGTCCCAGAGAAATTGTGTAAAATGGATAAATACTTAGAGGTTCCTGTTTACACTGATGTTTTTCCAGTCCCTAAGAGGATTGTGAATATTATTGCTAGGGAGTGGGATAGACCAGGTATTCCGTTCACTCCCCCTCCTGTTTTTAAGAAAATGTTTCCCATATCTGACACCATAAGGGACTCATGGCAGACAGTTCCTATGGTGGAGGGAGCTATTTCTACTCTGTCTAAGCGTACAACTATACCTATCGAAAACAGTTGTGCTTTCAAAGATCCTATGGATAAAAAATTAGAGGGTCTCTTGAAGAAAATTTTTGTTCATCAAGGTTTTTCTCTCCAACCTATTGCGTGCATTGTTCCTGTAACGACTGCCGCTGCTTTCTGGTTTGAGGCTCTTCAAATGGAGACTCCATTAGAGGAGATTATGGACAGAATTAAGGCCCTTAAGTTGGCTAATTCTTTTATCACAGATGCCGCATTTCAACTGGCTAAATTAGCGGCAAAGAATTCAGGTTTTGCCATTTTAGCACGCAGGGTGTTATGTCTTAAGTCCTGGTCTGCTGATGTGTCATCTAAATCTAAACTTTTGAACATTCCTTTCAAAGGTAAGACCCTATTCGGGCCTGAACTGAAAGAGATTATTTCAGACATCACTGGAGGGAAAGGTCATGCCCTCCCTCAGGATAGATCAAGTAAGATGAGGACCAAACAGAATAATTTTCGTTCCTTTCGGAACTTTAAGAGTGGTCCCGCTTCAGCTTCCTCTACTGCAAAGCAAGAGGGGAATTTTGCCCAATCCAAGTCAGTCTGGAGACCTAACCAGGCTTGGAACAAGGGTAAACAGGCCAGGAAGCCTGCAGCTGCTTCTAAAACAGCATGAAGGGGTAGCCCCCGATCCGGGACCGGATCTAGTAGGGGGCAGACTCTCTCTCTTCGCTCAGGCTTGGGCGAGAGATGTTCACGATCCCTGGGCTTTAGAAATTATGTCCCAGGGGTATCTTCTGGAATTCAAAGACTCCCTTCCAAGGGGGAGATTTCACATTTCTTGATTGTCTGTAAACCAGACAAAGAAAGAGGCGTTCTTATGCTGTGTAGAAGACCTACATACCATGGGGGTGATCCGCCCATTCCCAATAGAAGAACAGGGGCTAGGGTTTTTTGTTTGTGGTTCCCAAAAAAGAGGGAACTTTCAGACCAATCTTGGATCTCAAAATTCTAAACAAGTTCCTCAAGGTTCCATCATTCAAGATGGAGACTATTCGGACTATTCTACCTCTGATCCAGGAGGGTCAATATATGACTACCGTGGACTTAAAGGATGCGTATCTACACATCCCTATTCACAGAGATCATCATCAATTTCTCAGATTCACCTTTCTAAACAGGCATTACCAGTTTGTGGCCCTTCCCTTCGGGTTGGCCACAGCTCCCAGAATTTTCACAAAAGTGCTAGGGTTCCTTCTGGCGGTTCTGCGACCACGGGGCATAGTAGTGGCGCCTTATCTAGACGACATCTTAATTCAGGCGTCGATTTTCCAGCTAGCCAAGTCTCACACGGACATCGTGTTGGCTTTTCTGAAAGCTCACGGGTGGAAGGTGAACATAAAAAAGAGTTCTCTCTTCCCTCTTACAAGAGTTTCCTTCCTAGGGACTCTGATAGACTCGGTAGAAATGAAAATATTTCTGACGGAGGTCAGAAAATTAAAACTCTTAACCACTTGCCGAGCTCTTCATTACATTCCTCGGCCATCAGTGGCTCAGTGTATGGAGGTAATCGGACTCATGGTAGCGGCAATGGACATAGTTCCTTCTGCCCGCCTACACCTCAGACCACTGCAACTATGCATGCTCAAACAGTGGAATGGGGATTATGCAGATTTATCTCCTCAACTGCATCTGGACCAGGGGACCAGAGACTCTCTTCTCTGGTGGTTGTCTCAGGACCACCTGTCTCAGGGAATGTGTTTCCGCAGGCCAGAGTGGCTCACTGTAACGACAGATGCCAGCCTGCTAGGCTGGGGTGCAGTCTGGAACTCCCTGAAAGCACAGGGCTTATGGTCTCGGGAGGAAGCTCTCCTCCCAATAAACATTCTAGAACTGAGAGCGATATTCAATGCGCTTCAGGCGTGGCCTCAGCTTGCTGCGGCCAAATTCATCAGATTTCAGTCGGACAACATCACGACTGTAGCTTATATCAATCATCAAGGAGGAACAAGGAGTCCTCTAGCGATGATGGAGGTAACCAAAATAATGCGGTGGGCAGAGGATCACTCTTGCCTTCTTTCAGCAATCCACATCCCAGGGGTAGAGAACTGGGAGGCAGATTTTCTAAGTCGTCAGACTTTTCATCCGGGGGAGTGGGAACTCCATCCGGAGGTATTTGCCCAGCTGATTCAGCTATGGGGCACACCAGAATTGGATCTGATGGTGTCTCGTCAGAATGCCAAACTTCCTCGTTACGGGTCCAGGTTCCAGGATCCCAAGGCGGTACTGATAGATGCTCTAGCAGTGCCTTGGTCCTTCAATCTGGCCTATGTATTTCCACCGTTTCCTCTCCTCCCACGTCTGGTTGCCAGAATCAAGCAGGAGAGAGCTTCAGTAATTCTGATAGCACCTGCGTGGCCACGCAGGATTTGGTATGCAGACCTATTGGACATGTCCTCGGTTCCACCATGGACTCTGCCAATGAGGCGGGACCTTCTAATCCAAGGTCCGTTCACGCATCCAAATCTAATTGATCTATCTATCATAAGATTTGGCGCAAATATCTTTATTGGTGTGAATCCAAAGGTTACTCGTGGAGTAATATTAGGATTCCTAGAATATTGTCTTTTCTCCAAGAAGGTTTGGAGAAGGGATTATCTGCTAGTTCCCTAAAAGGACAAATATCTGCTTTGTCTATTCTACTACACAAACGTCTGGCAGATGTCCCAGACATTCAAGCATTTAGTCAGGCTTTGGTCAGAATCAAGGAGCCTAAACTTAGTTCTTAAAGTTCTTCAAGGGGTTCCGTTTGAACCTATTCATTCCATAGATATTAAGCTTCTATCTTGGAAAGTTTTGTTTTTAGTAGCTATCTATTTGGCTCAAAGAGTTTCTGAGCTATCTGCTTTACAATGTGATTCCCCTTACCTTGTTTTCCATGCAGATAAGGTGGTTTTGCATACCAAACCTGGGTTTCTTCCTAAGGTTGTTTCTAATAAGAATATCAATCAAGAGATTGTTGTTCCTTCTCTGTGTCCTAATCCTTCATCAAAGAAGGAACGTCTGTTACACAATCTTGATGTGGTTCGTGCTTTAAAGTTCTACTTACAAGCAACTAAAAATTCCGTCAAACATCTTCATTGTTTGTTGTTTATTCTGGTAAACGGAGAGGTCAAAGGGCTACGGCTACCTCTCATTCCTTTTGGCTGAAAAGCATCATCCGTTTGGCCTATGAGACTGCTGGACAGTAGCCTCCTGAAAGAATTACTGCTCATTCTACTAGAGCTGTGGCTTCCACATGGGCTTTTAAAAATGAGGCTTCTGTTGAACAGATTTGTAAGGCAGCGACTTGGTCTTCGCTTCATACTTTTTCCAAATTTTACAAATTCGATACTTTTGCTTCTTCGGAGGCTATTTTTGGGAGAAAGGTTCTACAAGCAGTGGTGCCTTCCGTTTAAGGTCCCTGTCTTGTCCCTCCCTTCATCCGTGTCCTAAAGCTTTGGTATTGGTATCCCACAAGTAAGGATGAATCTGTGGACTCTATACATCTTACAAGTGAAAACATAATTTATGCTTACCTGATAAATTTATTTCGAGTCCACGGCCCGCCCTGTTTTTTAAGACAGGCATATATATTTTTATTTTAAAACTTTCAGTCACCACTGCACCCTATAGTTTCTTCCTAGCCTTCGGTCAAATGACTGGGGGGTGGAGCTAAGGGGGGAGCTATATAGACAGCTCTGCTGTGGGTGCTCTCTTTGCCACTTCCTGTTGGGAAGGAGAATATCCCACAAGTAAGGATGAATCCGTGGACTCGATACATCACAAGAGAAATACATTTATCAGGTAAGCATAAATTATGTTTTTTTGCCCCTTATGGGAATTAGTCCGCGGTTGTTGCGGGGACCTATCATTTGCCTCATCCTGTTGGGTCATTGATATACTCTTAATTCATATCCTCTGCTTATATCTTTCAGCACTGGTTTGACTTTCTGCTGTTTTTTCCCCCAGTAGATAAGTACTTACCTATGGGTAAGTATTTTTTATTATTATATATGGGCACTAT
This sequence comes from Bombina bombina, assembly GCF_027579735.1. NCBI lineage: Eukaryota > Metazoa > Chordata > Amphibia > Anura > Bombinatoridae > Bombina > Bombina bombina. The sequence goes on from NC_069499.1 coordinate 1,583,526,273, forward strand.
TTTTTAGAGCCAGTCAGTTTTTTTACACATTTTTTCTTTTTAGTTTGTGACAGTATATCTATTCTGTGTGTCAGCTTTTGAGTCTGCGATCATTAGGATAGCACATATAGGCATTTCGGGTTAGCACATGTAGATTTTTCACTCATAGTTTATTTTTTGGTGCAATGTTTCTCTTTATTTGATTACACACACTCTCCCTCATTACTTAGGGGTGCTATCTGAAGTTTCGGATGTAATGCCTCTGTCTCATAGTGTGTTATCCTGCATGTCAGATTAGCCCACTTTGATAGTAGAGCTGCTTTTGGAGGGGGTAGGTATTTTACTTTATCTCTCTCTAGTTTTGTTCTTGGCCTCATAGGAGATGGTTGAATATAGGTTGTTCCAGCTACTTGTTTATGGAATACAAATTGGGAGCTCAGACCTATGTGAGGCCCAGAGTCCCTAGGGAGTATCACTTACAAAGACAGAAAAGACTCTTCACTGCAGCAGAATAATACAGGAACACAGGAATGCCCTGGTATGTGCACAGTATTTCCCTACCAGGACTTCAGCCATAGCTACTCTCAGGCATTGTAGAGACTTGTCCTTAGCCTCCCCATTGTGGGAATCCAATATTTCCTACTGCAATCCTCTGCGGTACTCAATACCTGCACTGGATGGGCTCTCTACTGGATACTGCTGCATGACATGCCTGGTAAGCCAGTAGATGGGGTGCTGCATAAGGTAAATGTCTTTACACAGCTCAGACACAGCCCAGAGGCTATTTGTAGGTATCCTAACACAGTTACAGTATAGCCAGGGGACTTAACTGGGACCCTCTTGACCAAAAAATATATCATGTTCCTAACAGTTCTACTAGCTTTGGGAACATTATTAGGGACGCATCTGACCATTTTTAACCCTCTGGCAGCTTTTGTAATAATATTTTGAGCACTTTGCAAAATTATGTGTATGTCCCTTTAAAAGAACCGACAATAGCTTCATGCATGATGTGGTTCATTAGTGCAGGCTCTGGTTAGGCTGGGGAACACATATTTTCTGGGTTTATAGGGTTATTATGCTTGGTTCACTTTATTTTACTTTTCCTCAGCTATCTGCTGCCTGATCTTTAAAGGATTCTAACCCAATTTATAGTGCTTGCCAGTCCCTGGAAGGGTGAGAGTACTCATACAGGATCTTCCAGGAGTGCTTTAGGGCTTCACTTATTTCTTGGGGCTTGTTAACCTTGGGAGATTGTACAAGTGTCTATGGGACTGTTGATATAGTGCTCTCTGTACTATTTATTATATAAGGTATCATTATGTACTGCATAGTTGCCAACATTTGAAAAAAATTTCCAGGGACACTTTGCAGCTATCAATTACCTGCATGAAATGTTTAACCACACCCCCTGACCTAAAGTCCCGCCCACTTTGCCAAACTCACATAATTAGCATAATTTAGCTCCGCCTATTTTTTATGGTGCTGAATATAATTTTATATATATATATATATATATATATATATATATATATCTGCCCATCAAGGGCATTAGCTTTGGGCATCAGATCTGCAAGAAAGCTAAATGGTGTGTTCATTGCTGAGTTTCTATTTTCCCTTAGAAAAAAATTAGGAAGTCTATAGTGCCTAGAGGGCGGTATTCATTAGTCTGTAATCTGATGACATTGGTTGTAATGTGCTGTCCCATGTGTAAATGTCCCATGTATTGCATTTATGGAATTGTTTTTTTATTGCAAATTAATTATAGGTAAAAGCACCACATATCCCAAATATCCCTGAGAGGTCCCAATCGGATGTTGAGGCAAACTAATCAGAGATTCCAATTAGAAGTCATATAACACAGTTCTATCAGTCTAAAGATCAATTTGACCTTTCCCAGGGACAGGTGACACATGAGACATTTATACATGTGTCATGACTGTAAGTGACTGTCATTTAACCCCACCACTACCACTGTGTTATATACAGTTTATTTGTTATTATATCTGCTGCTGGTTGTATAAGTTTCAGATATTTTTAAGTAAAGCTTCTTCATTTTTGAATTACCCCTGATATATTAACAAATGATCTGGCACTGTTATAAAACCAACAGATAATTATAATAACAAATAAACTGTATGTAAGTAGTAGTACATTTTGCAGTAAAGCTTCATTTTTTAATTACCCCTGATATTAGCAAATGATGCACCAATGTGTGCTGTTATTATATACAGTTTATAAGTTATTATAAATTGTATTATATAATATTTTTTTAATTACCTTATAAACACTGACTGAGTGACAAGTCAAGATGGAGTCAGTCTGAGTCACAGCAATTTTTTAAAAGAGGTGATTCACAGTCTGGTCACCTTAACAACAACAGCTGAGCAGTGAGCACATTTTTTACTGCAGGAGCTCCGGTTCAATTATGGGCTGAGCCTGAGTCTCACCGCATTGCTGGGTCCACTGATCGGCTAAACTGTGACAAGTCAAGAAAGAGTCACAGGCTGCTAGCTGCATTTTTAAAAAAAATAATCATTGGTGATTCACGGTCACCTCTTAACAAAACAGAGTGAGCAGCACATTATATTTTATTTGCAGGACTCCGGAGCCTGCCGGTTTAGTTACGGCTGAGAGTGACTCACCTCTGTCTGCTGGTCCACACTGATGTGACTGATGATCGGCTCTTATATTCTGAGAAACTTTACTTAGGGTGTGTGATAACAGAGAGACACTCTCTGTCCTCCTGTCGCTGCATGTCTGTGAGTAGGGCTGGTGCCACTGTAGTGAGCGGCAAAGCAGGGTGAGGGTGGTCACGTGATGGTGACGTAGAGGAGGTGCTGACAACGCTGCCTGATGTGCAATAGTCGAGAGAGATCATAAATTCAATGAGGAGGAGATGTCAGGAGTGGCACATGATCGCGCTAGCTTAGCAAAGCTGCAGCCTGCTACTAACTTGCCGGGACAGTCCGGGACATTAAAATGGCCGTGACAGGGTCCCAAATTCCGGGACTGTCCCGGCAAAAACGGGACAGTTGGCAAGTATGTGTACTGTTATATAAGTACAAATATGGCACAAACAGTTTCTGTCCCCACTGATATTTCTATAGAGGAGTCCGTTTCTGATATCCCTCTAGTTACATATATTTGTTTATGTTGCAAATCTGTTCCAGTATGCCAGGTTAAACAAATCTGAGAATTGTGTACCTCAAATTTTGCATGCAAACCAAACACAACCTTCTACTTCTCAAAGGGAAGTTTGCCCAATAATTGTCACTCAGGGGGACTCTACTGATTTTACTTCTGAATTTAAAACTAGCATGTACAAAATTGTGACATATTGTTTGTTTGGCGGCAATTCCCAAACCAATTAAGCATAAGCCTACATCTGGGGATTTATCTCAGTCTCATGAGGTTAATGTGCAAAATCCTTCCCCTAAACTTCTTGCTCTCTTACAGAGCTCTGACTCTGAGGGTGCAAAAATATCATATCTATCTAGTTCTGATGGGTAAGTGTCATCAGCTGAACAGGAGCCTGTGCCTGATCCTGAATATGACAATGCCCTTAGGTTTAAGGTGGAGCATATACGCAATTTATTGCAGGAGATATTAAAGACTCTAGAAATTTCTGAGGAAAATCCTGCTGAAAACAAGCCTGTTAACCAGTTAAATATTGTTTTCAAAGCTCAACCAAAAATTTCACAGGTTTTTCAGGTCCCTTATTTGGTCCCTTATGTTGCTAAGGAATGGAAAAAGCCAGGTGTACCTTTCGGCCCTTCTACAAGATTTAAGAAAATGTAGCCCATTCCAGAACTGAATGTGGAAGTGTGGGAAAGAATCCCTAAGTTTGAAGGTGCTATTTCCACTCTTACCAAACATATGACTATCCCTATGGAGGAAAGCACTTCGTAAAGAGATCCAATGTACCACAAACTCTAATCCTTCTTAAGGAAAATCTTTCCTCAAACAGGCCATTTTACTTAGACTGATGGTTTCTCCCACCTGTGTGGCTGCAGCAGGACCACTATGGTGTAACTCCCTAGTTAAAAGTGTGGCAGACATTTCCTCTACTAAGGATTTACAAAACTGCATTAAAACACTTTTAAATGGTTCAGGCATTAATGTGTGATGTGGTAATGGACATTATTAAGATCAATGTCAAAAATGTGTCTATGGCAGTGCTGGCAAGGAGAGCCTTATGGTTAAAATCTTGGTCAGCAGACATTATCTCTAAAATAGACTGATGTCTCTTTCCTTCCAAGGGAAGATTCTATTTGTTTCATACTTGGACTCCATTATTAAGTCACTGATGGGAAAGGAGCTTTTCTTCCTTAGGATAAAAAAATCCAAAGTAAAGAATAGAGGAAATCAGTTTTGTTCCTTTCACTCCTCAGGAGATCAGAAGCCCTCCTCTTCTCAGAAACCTGAGCCCTCCAAGTCAGCCTGGAAACCTGATTCTTCATGATCAAAGTCAAAACAATAAGAAAAAATCCACAATACCACTAAATCACCATGAAGGTGCGGCCCCCAAACCAGAATGCTCAGTCAAAGAATTACCTACATTTGGAGCAATAAATAGCTCTGGATTAATCCATCAAACAACCTCTCTCTTGGTGGACACAAAGTCCTTCTTTAACCCTTGGGGCAACTTTTATTCATCTGTCATGGGCCATTGTCACGACAGATGACAGTCTGTTAGGCTGGGGGGCAGTCTGAAATTATCAAAGGGCGCAAGGAGTTTGGTCTCCTTTAGAGGCAAGGTTACCAACAAACATTCTGGAACTTCAAGCAAACCTCTTGGTCAGCAGACATTATCTCTAAAATAGACTGATGGCTCTTTACTTCCAAGGAAAGATTCTATTCGGTCCATACTTGGACTCCATTATTAAGACAGTCACTGATGGGAAAGGAGCTTTTCTTCCTTAGGATAAAAAAAATCCAAAGAAAAGAACAGAAGAGGAAATCGGTTTTGTTCCTTTCGCTCCTCAGGAGATCAGAAGTCCTCCTCTTCTCACAAACTTGAGCACTCCAAGTCAGCCTGGAAGCCTGATTCTTCATGATCAAAGTCAAATCTAAAAAAATCCACAACACCACTAAATCACCATGAAGGTGCGGCCCCCAAACCAGAATCTTTTCTAGTAGGGGGCAGACCGAGTCTTTTTCAGGTGGCCTGGGGCAGATCAGTCCAGGAGCCCTGGGTTCGAAAAACATCATTTATCAGGGTTATCAGATAAGCTTCAAGTCCAGACCTCCTCGAGAGCAATTCCTTCTATTTAATGTTCCCAAACTTTAGTCAAATGCGGCTGTCTTTCTACAGTGTGTTCGGGAATTAGAGGATATTGGGGTAATTATCCCAGTGCCTTTACTCCAATTTGTTTATTGTCCCAAAGAAGGAAGGGACCTACAGACCTGTCTTAGACCTAAAGACGTTAAACATGTTTGTCAGGGTTCCCACTTTCAAGATGGGAACCATTCTCACAATATTGCCCTTAATACAACAGTGCTAATTTATGACTACAATAGACCTCAAGAAAGCATACCTGCACATTCCGATCCACAGGGATCACTATAAGTCCCTGAAGTTTGTTGACAAACACTACCAATTTGTCGCTTTTTCATTTTGTCTAGCTACAGCTCCATGCATCTTCACAAAGGTGCAAGGTGCCCTGTTAGAGCTCAGAGGTTCTCAATTGCACTGTATCTGGACGACATACTACTCAAAGCTCCTCTGTCATTAGCGATCACTCATACTCGCAAGCTTCTATTATTTCTCCAGAACCATGGTTAGAATATTAATGTTCCCAAGAGCTCATTATATCCTGCTACAAAGGGTAACATTTTTAGGAGTCATAATAGATTCTGTCCATAAGTGTCTGTTCCTGACAGACCCGCACAGGTTAAAACTCCAGAGAGCATGTGTCTCCCTGCTGAGTACTCCATTGCTGTTTGTAGCTCAATGCATTCAGGTAGTGGTTCTTATGGTAGCTGCTTCAGACACGGTTCCTTTTGCTGACTTACTCACTTACATCACCTTCAGCTATCCATTCTCAGTCAGTGGTCAAATAATTATCTACATTTGGAGCAATAAATAGCTCTGGGTTCATCCATCAAACATCCTCTGTCTTGGTGGACACAAAGTCCTTCTTTAACCCTTGGGGCAACTTTTATTCATCTGTCATGGGCCATTGTCACGACAGATGACAGTCTGTTAGGCTGGGGGGCAGTCTGAAATTCTCAAAGGACACAAGGAGTTTGGTCTCCTTTAGAGGCAAGGTTACCAACAAACATTCTGGAACTTCAAACAGGAGTCAGCATCAGTAATATTATTATTTGCTCCCACAGGACATGTTATGCTGTACTAGTACATATGTCAACAACGCCTCCATGGCGGCTTCCTCTGAGACTTGTTATCAGAAGGTCCTCTTTTCCATCAGGATCTCAAATATCTAAGTTTCACAGCGTTGAGGTTGATTGCCTGGTTTTGAGACATAGAGGATTTTCAGACTCTGTAATCGATACTATAATTCAGGCTAGGAACCCTATGACTCGAAGGATTTACCACATAGTTTGGAAATAATATTTTGAGTGGTGCTCCTCTAAGGAATTTACTTAGTGTTCCCTTTCAAACCCCAAGAATCCTTCAGTTCTTACAAAATGGCATTGAGCAGTGTTTATCAGCTAGTTCCATGAAGGGTCAAATTTCAGCTTTATCTGTTCTTTTCTTTAGGAACTTGGCTAAACTTCCTGATGTTCAAACCTTTGTTCAGGCGTTAGAATTATTCCAGTTGTAAGACCTTTTTCTCTTCCCTGGAATTTGAACCCAGTTATTTTAGTTCTTCAGGGTCCTCCCTTTGAACCAATGTATTCCATAAACTTTAAGCTGTTGTCTTGGAAGGTGCTTTTCTTATTAGCTCTCTCTTCTGCCAGAAGAGTTTCTGAGTTGTCCTTTTTATCCTGTGATCCTCCATTTTTTTTATTTTTCACAAGGATAAGGCGGTACTGTATACTGGATATGATTTTCTTCCAAAAAGTGGTTTCGTCTGATAACATTAATCAATACATTGTTGTTCCTTCTCTTTGTCCAGACCCTGCTAGCTCTAAGGAAAAATTGTTACATAATCTGGCGTAGTTAGAGCTCTGACGTTCAATCTCCAAGCGACTAAAGAGTTTAGAAACACTTCTTATTTCTTTTGTACATTACTCTAGGACTCATAAAGGACAGAAAGCTACTAAGGTAGTTGGCTTAAATAAATTATTCACAAGGCTTACTTGGTGGTGAGTAAGTCGCCTCCTAAATGTATTGCAACTCACTCTACCAGATCAATGGCAACATCATGGGCCTTTAAGGATGATGCATTTTTGGAGCAGATTTGCAAAGCTGCCACATGGTCCTCCTTATATACTTTTTCAAATTGTTATTATTTTGATGTCTTTGCTTCTTCCCAAGCATCTTTTGGCAGGAATTCGGCTAAATAGGAACTATCAGTGAAAGTATTTTCTCACCCTATCCATATTATAGACCATTGGCTTGGGTATTAATCCCATATGTTATGAAGGAATGTGGACTGTCATCATAATACTAAAGAAAACAAAATGTATGCTTACCTGATATATTATTTTTGTTTTAGGCCCCACCCGCTTTATGAGCGACAGTTCTAATGACACCTCTATAGATCCTGCTTTGCCTTTCCTACCTTTCTTTCCTATTCTCTACTCGGCTATACGTAAAACTAGAGAGAGTTGGGAGGGTTTTAAAGCTCTTGTATGGGTTATTGACCTCCTCCTAGTGGCGTGAAATATCTCACATATGTTATTGAGGACTGTGGACCATCATCATTCCGAAAGAAAATAAAAATAAATAATCAGTTAAGTATATATTTTTTTTATATGCATTTTACTACTTTTGTAGTTTTTTGCTTTTATGGAGCCTTTTGTTTCTGTCTCTACACCTACTTTAGAAGCTGAGCCCTCTGAACACTTTCCTACCAGTGTGGAATGTGTTTATTGTAAGCAGACTGAGGTATTACCTCCAGCATATTTATGCAACACATGTTTAAATGTTTTAATGCATTCTAACCATTCTAATTCTGTTCTCGCTTCTAACTGTGTTAATGCTCTTTTCTCCAACATTGGTGTGTCCGGTCCACGGCGTCATCCATAACTTGTGGGAATATTCTCTTCCCCAACAGGAAATGGCAAAGAGCACAGCAAAAGCTGTCCATATAGCCCCTCCCAGGCTCCGCCCCCCCAGTCATTCTCTTTGCCGCTCTGAACAAGTAGCATCTCCACGGAGATGGTGAAGAGTATGTGGTGTTTAGTTGTAGTTTTTTATTCTTCTATCAAGAGTTTGTTATTTTAAAATAGTGCTGGTATGTACTATTTACTCTGAAACAGAAAGAGATGAAGAGTTCTGTTTAAAAGAGGAGTATGATTTTAGCAGCAGTAACTAAAATCAATTGCTGTTCCCACGCAGGACTGTTGAGCTGAGAGAACTTCAGTTGGGGGAACAGTTTGCAGACTTTTCTGCTCAAGGTATGACTAGCCATTTTTCTAACAAGACTGTGTAATGCTGGAAGGCTGTCATTTTTCCCTCATGGGGATCGGTAAGCCATTTTCTTAGACTTAGAAAGAATAAAGGGCTTATTATGGGCTATTAACTGGTGGACACTCTTAAGGGCTAAATTTATTGTTTATTTAAGTTATTTTTGAAAGTTTGAAGTAATTTTCACACTTTTATTGTTTGGGGAACGTTTTTATCGCCAGGCACTAGTTTAGACACCTTCCCAGTCAGGAAGGGCCTTTCACTATAGTAGACAGAGCCTCATTTTCTCGCCATTATTGCGCAGTTACTTTTGAGTACAGTGCATGCAGCTGCATGTGTGAGGGTCTGGTATCCACTGAAAACGTTCCTAGAAGGCTTGAACAAAGGCTGTGGCTGGGACTGTAGTGGGGTTAAAATTGCAAACGGCTCTGGGTTTCCACATTTTAAGGGTTAACAGCTTGAAAATTGGGGTGCAATACTTTGAATGCATTAAGACACTGTGGTGAAAATTTGGTAAAGATTGGATAATTCCTTCATAGTTTTTCACATATTCAGTAATAAAGTGTGCCCTGTTTAACATTTAAAGACACAGAAACGGTTTTGTTTTAAAACGGTTTTTGTGCTTTATTAACCAGTTTAAGCCTGTTTAACATGTCTGTACCTTCAGATAGATCATGTTCTGTATGTATGGAAGCCAATGTGGTTCCCCCTTCAAATATATGTGATAATTGTGCCATAGCGTCCAAACATAGTAAGGACAGTACTGTCACAAATAGTAAGGTTGCCCAGGATGATTCCTCAGATGAAGGAAGTAGAGATAGTTCTACATCATCTCCTTCTGTGTCTATACCAGTTATGCCCGCGCAGGCGAACCCTAGTACTTCTAGCGCGCCAATGCTTGTTACTATGCAACAATTGACGGCAGTAATGGATAACTCCATAGCTAATATTTTATCCAAAATGCCAGCATTTCAGAGAAAGCGCGATTGCTCTGTTTTAAACACTGTAGAGCAGGAGGGCGCTGATGATAATTTTTCTGTTATACCCTCACATCAGTCTGAAGTGGCAGTGAGGGAGGGTTTGTCAGATGGGGAAATTTCAGATACAGGAAGAATTTCTCAGCAGGCAGAACCTGATGTTGTGACATTTAAATTTAAATTAGAGCATCTCCGCGCATTACTTAAGGGGGTGCTATCTACTCTGGATGATTGTGATAATCTGGTCATCCCAGAAAAATTGTGCAAGATGGACAAGTTCCTAGAGGTCCCGATGCACCCTGATGCCTTTCCGATACCTAAACGGGTGGCGGACATAGTGAATAAGGAGTGGGAGAAGCCAGGCATACCTTTTGTCCCTCCTCCTATATTTAAGAAATTGTTCCCTATGGTCGACCCCAGGAAGGACTTATGGCAAACAGTCCCTAAGGTCGAGGGGGCGGTTTCTACACTAGCCAAGCGCACAACCATTCCCATTGAGGACAATTGTGCTTTCAAAGATCCTATGGATAAAAAATTGGAGGGTTTACTTAAAAAGATTTTTGTACAGCAAGGTTACCTCCTTCAACCTATTTCGTGCATTATTCCTGTCACTACAGCGGCGTTGTTCTGGTTCGAGGAACTGGAAAAGTCGTTCAGTAGGGAGACTCCGTATGAGGAAGTCATGGACAGAATTCACGCACTTAAGTTAGCTAATTCCTTTATTTTAGACGCCGCTTTGCAGTTAGCGAGGTTAGCGAGGTTGCAAAATTCAGGGTTTGCAATTGTGGCGTGCAGAGCGCTCTGGCTAAAGTCTTGGTCGGCGGATGTATCTTCCAAGACAAAATTGCTTAATATCCCTTTCAAAGGTAAGACCCTTTTTGGGCCAGAATTGAAAGAGATTATTTCAGACATCACTGGGGGAAAGGGCCATGCCCTCCCACAAGATAGACCTTTCAAGGCTAAGAATAAGTCCAATTTTCGTTCCTTTCGCAATTTCAGGAACGGACCGGCTTCCAACTCTGCAGCCTCTAGACAAGAGGGTAACGCTTCCCAGACTAAACCAGCTTGGAAACCAATGCAAGGCTGGAACAAGGGTAAACAGGCCAAGAAGCCTGCTGCTACTACCAAAACAGCATGAAGGGGTAGCCCCCGATCCGGGACCGGATCTAGTAGGGGGCAGACTCTCTCTCTCTTTGCTCAGGCTTGGGCAAGAGATGTTCAGGATCCCTGGGCACTAGAAATAGTCTCTCAGGGTTATCTTCTAGAATTCAAGGAACTACCCCCAAGGGGAAGGTTCCACATGTCTCACTTATCTTCAAACCAAATAAAGAGACAGGCATTCTTACATTGTGTAGAAGACCTGTTAAAGATGGGAGTGATACACCCAGTTCCAACTGTGGAACAAGGTCAGGGGTTTTACTCAAATCTGTTTGTAGTTCCCAAAAAAGAGGGAACTTTCAGACCAATTCTGGATTTAAAAATTCTAAACAAATTTCTCAGAGTTCCATCGTTCAAAATGGAAACCATTCGAACAATTTTACCTACAATCCAGGAGGGTCAATTTATGACTACCGTGGATTTAAAGGATGCGTATCTACATATTCCTATCCACAAAGATCATCATCAGTTCCTAAGGTTCGCCTTTCTGGACAAACATTATCAGTTTGTGGCTCTCCCATTCGGGCTAGCCACTGCTCCAAGAATTTTCACAAAAGTGCTCGGGTCCCTTCTAGCGGTTCTAAGACCAAGGGGTATTGCAGTGGCACCTTATCTGGACGACATTCTAATCCAAGCGTCATCTTTTTCCAAAGCAAAGGCTCATACAGACATTGTTCTAGCCTTTCTCAGATCTCACGGGTGGAAGGTGAACGTAGAAAAGAGTTCCCTGTCTCCGTCGACAAGAGTTCCCTTTTTGGGAACAATAATAGATTCTTTAGAAATGAAGATCTTCCTGACAGAAGTCAGAAAGTCAAAGCTTCTAAACGCTTGTCAAGTTCTTCACTCTATTCTGCAGCCTTCCATAGCTCAGTGCATGGAAGTAGTAGGGTTGATGGTTGCAGCAATGGACATAGTTCCTTTTGCTCGAATTCATCTAAGACCATTACAACTGTGCATGTTCAAGCAGTGGAATGGGGACTATACAGACTTGTCTCCAAAGATTCAAGTAGACCAGATGACCAGAGACTCACTCCGTTGGTGGTTGTCCCAGGATCACCTGTCTCAGGGAATGAGTTTCCGCAGACCAGAGTGGGTCATTGTCACAACCGACGCCAGTCTATTAGGCTGGGGCGCGGTCTGGGATTCCCTGAAAGCTCAGGGTTTATGGTCTCGGGAAGAGTCTCTTCTCCCGATCAACATCCTGGAACTGAGAGCGATATTCAATGCTCTCCGGGCTTGGCCTCAACTAGCGAAGGCCGGATTCATAAGATTCCAGTCAGACAACATGACGACTGTAGCTTACATCAACCATCAGGGGGGAACAAGGAGTTCCTTGGCGATGAGAGAGGTATCCAAAATCATCAAATGGGCGCAGGATCACTCCTGCCACCTATCTGCAATCCACATCCCAGGAGTAGACAACTGGGAGGCGGATTATCTGAGTCGTCAGACTTTCCATCCGGGGGAGTGGGAACTCCACCCGGAGGTGTTTGCCCAGTTGTCTCAATTATGGGGCATTCCAGACATGGATCTGATGGCGTCTCGTCAGAACTTCAAGGTTCCTTGCTACGGGTCCAGATCCAGGGATCCCAAGGCGACTAGTGGATGCATTAGTGGCGCCTTGGTCGTTCAACCTAGCTTATGCGTTTTCACCGTTCCCTCTCCTTCCCAGGCTTGTAGCCAGGATCAAACAGGAGAAGGCCTCGGTGATTCTGATAGCTCCTGCGTGACTTGGTATGCAGACCTGGTGAATATGTCATCGGCTCCACCATGGAAGCTACCTTTGAGACAGGATCTTCTAGTACAAGGTCCATTCGAACATCCAAATCTAGTTTCTCTGCAGTTGACTGCTTGGAAATTGAACGTTTGATTTTATCCAAGCGTGGGTTTTCAGATTCAATGATAGATACTCTGGTCCAAGCCAGAAAACCTGTGACTAGAAAGATTTACCATAAAATATGGAAAAAATATATCTGTTGGTGTGAATCCAAGGGATTCTCCTGGAGTAAGATTAAAATTCATAAGATCCTCTCCTTTCTCCAAGAAGGTTTGGATAAGGGATTGTCAGCGAGTTCTCTAAAAGGACAGATTTCTGCTTTATCTGTCTTGTTACACAAACGACTGGCAGCTGTGCCAGATGTACAAGCTTTTGTACAGGCTTTGGTCAGAATCAAGCCTGTTTACAGACCCTTGACTCCTCCCTGGAGTCTAAATTTAGTTCTTTCAGTTCTTCAAGGGGTTCCGTTTGAACCCTTACATTCCATAGATATCAAGTTACTATCTTGGAAAGTTCTGTTTTTGGTTGCTATTTCTTCTGCTAGAAGAGTTTCTGAATTAGTGTAATCCACCCTATCTGGTGTTCCATTCAGATAAGGTTGTTTTGCGTACCAAGCCTGGTTTTCTTCCAAAAGATGTTTCCAACAAGAATATTAACCAGGAAATAGTTGTTCCTTCTTTGTGTCCGAATCCAGTTTCAAAGAAGGAACGTTTGTTACACAATTTAGATGTAGTCCGTGCTTTAAAGTTCTATTTAGAAGCAACAAAGGATTTCAGACAAACTTCTTCTTTGTTTGTCGTTTATTCTGGTAAGAGGAGAGGACAAAAAGCTACTGCTACCTCTCTGTCTTTCTGGCTGAAAAGCATCATCCGATTGGCTTATGAGACTGCCGGACGGCAGCCTCCTGAACGAATCATAGCTCACTCTACTAGGGCTGTGGCTTCCACATGGGCCTTCAAGAACGAGGCTTCTGTTGATCAGATATGTAAGGCAGCGACTTGGTCTTCTCTGCACACTTTTGCCAAATTCTACAAATTTGATACTTATGCTTCTTCGGAGGCTATGTTTGGGAGAAAGGTTTTGCAAGCCGTGGTGCCTTCTGTTTAGGTAACCTGATTTGCTCCCTCCCTTCATCCGTGTCCTAAAGCTTTGGTATTGGTTCCCACAAGTTATGGATGACGCTGTGGACCGGACACACCAATGTTGGAGAAAACAGAATTTATGCTTACCTGATAAATTACTTTCTCCAACGGTGTGTCCGGTCCACGGCCCGCCCTGGTTTTTTAATCAGGTTTGAAAAATGTCTTTCTCTATACACTACAGTCACCACGGCACCCTATAGTTTCTCCTTTTTTTCTCCTAACCGTCGGTCGAATGACTGGGGGGGCGGAGCCTGGGAGGGGCTATATGGACAGCTTTTGCTGTGCTCTTTGCCATTTCCTGTTGGGGAAGAGAATATTCCCACAAGTTATGGATGACGCCGTGGACCGGACACACCGTTGGAGAAAGTAATTTATCAGGTAAGCATAAATTCTGTTTTTGTTTGTTCCTTACAGGGGTGCTCTACATATTTTGCTCCTGGAGTTAGTCTACAGTATCTGAAATGTTGCCAGCTATTGCACCTTCAAATAAGCATAACATGTAAGTTCATAATCTACCTTTTACTAGCTCTGAGCCTACTGAGGTTAATGTCTCTGTTTTTGAATCTTCAAAGGGAGAGGATTTATCTGGCAATCAGGTGTCTTCCTCTAGTTATAAATCAGACATCCTCTGTTTAAAGTCGTATATATTTGTTCACTTTGAAATTAGTTTTTGTTAAGGATCCTAAAGTAGCTGAGGATAAGTCTGTTATTCGTTTAGACCTAATTTAGAAACCTATGGTTTACTGTCCCTGATGCTGTCTCTGAGATAGTTTCTAAGGAATGGGCTGAACCAGATAATCCTTCAACAAGGATCCTTTGCGGGCTTCTAATATTGAACTTTTGGAAACTGTTCCTAAGGTTGATGGGAGCCATTTCTACCTTAATTCTATCCTTTTGGAAGATAGCTCTTCCTTTTAAGACCCTTTTCAATAGAATCCTTCCATAGGAGGGCTTTTCAGCAAGAAGGTTATATTTTTAGGCCAGATGTTTTTTTGTTTTTTTTTGCATGGAGGTATTAGGTCTCATAATTGCTGGATCAGATGCGTTTCCATTTGCTCATTTTTATATGAGGCCTCTTAAACTTTGTATGCTTCAGCAGTGGTGCAGAAATCATACTAAGTTGTCTCAAATGATTTATCTAGAAGATCACAGGAAAAGTTAGTCCCTGTCTTGGTGGCTGAATCAACAGCTTATTTATGCAGGGTGCTTCTTTTGCTTGTCCTATTTGGACTGTCGTTACTACAGATACATGTTAGGGGACTATCTGTGGGTCTCTGAGGGCACAGGGGGTTTGGTTTCCTAGGGAGGCAAGGTTGCCAATTAATGTTCTATAACTCCATGCAATTTTCAGAGCCCTTCAAATTGGCTTCTGTTAAAAAAAAAAAAAAGTCTTCTCAAAATTCTCAAATTCTTTAGTGGGCATAAGCCAATTGATTTCTGCAGTTCATATTCCAGGAGTGAATAACCGGGAAGCAGGTTTTCTCAGTCTTCAGTCACTTCATCCAGGGGAGTGGTCTCTTCATCTGGATGTTTTCAAGCAGTTATTGGATCTTTGAGGTTTTCCAGAGATAGATCTGATGGTCTTTCAATTGAACAACACACTTCCCAGATACTATGCGAAGTCCAAGGACCCTCAAGGGAGTTTGTGAATGCTTTTTGGCTAGCTTATATTTTTCCTCCTCTGTTCTTCCCAGAGTGATTACCAAGATCAGGCTAGAATCCTGATTGCTTCAGCTTGCCCTTGCAGACTTTGATATTCAGATATAGTTAAAAAATCTAGTTGCCCTCCATGGTCACTTCATCTGCATCCAGACCACCTTTCTTAAGGTACGTTTTTCCATCAGGATCTTGAATCTCTAAGCTTAATGGTATGGAGTTTGAACGGTTAATTCTCAGACAGAGTTTTTTTTTTATTCTGTTGTTGAAACTTTGATACAGACCCGTAAGCCTTTGACTTGGAAGGCCTTTATTTCCAGGAGTATAGATCATATTTTTAGAATCTTTAGGATTTTGCTATTTTTGCAGGATAGTTTAGATAAGGGTTTATCTGCCAGCTCTTTGAAAGGTAAGATTTGTGCTCTTTCAGTTTAGTTCCACTAGAAGATTGTTAATCTTCCTCCCATTTATGGTTTTGTTCAAGCTTTGGCTAGAATTAAAGCTGTTATTAAGCTAATTTCTCTTTCTTGGAAGGTTTTGTTTCTTTTGGCTAGAAAAGTCTTTTATGTGATTCTCCTTATTTTATTTTTTATCAGGGTAAGGCATATTTGTCGCTACATTTGACTTTTTTCCTAAGGTTGTGTCTTTGGATTATATAAATCAGGGAATTATTTGTCTTAATCCTAGAGTTCTTCAGAAACGCTTCTTTATAATTTGGATGTTGTAAGAGCCTTGACGTTTTATGTAGATGTTTCTAAGGATTCACTTTTCTGGTTTCAGGAAAGGGCAGAAAGCTTCTCCTGTTTCTTTGGCTTCTTGGTTGAAACTTTTGATCAATAAGGCTTAATTGGCGGTGGGACAAACAAAAAAAAAAATCGATTACTGTCCGTTCTACTAGATCAGTTACCACTTAGGCTTCTGTTGACCAAATTTTGTAAGGTCGCTTCTTCTTCTTTGCATACTTTTACTAAATGATATCATTTTGATGTTTTTGCTTGTTCTGAGGCAGCCTTTGGTTGGAAGTCCTTCAGGCAGTTGTCTCAGAATAGTTTTGATTTCGCCTGTTGGTCATTTTAATTGCATATTTAAAATAAAAAAAACGACCCTGTTTATTTTTTTAGTTTCTATTTGTGTTGTGGATTTTGTTTCACTGTGAAAAAAAAAGTTCTTTTTATCCCTCCCATAGTTCTCATTACTCGTGGACTCCACAACTTGGATATTAGTTCCCAGAAGTATTGGATTGTGGACTCTCACCACCTGTATGAAATAAAACCTAACTTATGCTTACCTAATAAATGTTTTTCTTTTATGGTGATGAAAGTCCACAAAATCTCACCCTGTTTTGTGTTTGGTGTTTGGTTTATTTTTGCGTACATATTTCCCCCCCCTGCTATTATTATTTTGCTCTTATCCTTTTCCTACTTTTTGTGTTGTTTCTATATGTCAGAGTGATTTACGAGTAAGGTGGGAGGGCATTTATAGAGCTTTTGGGGTTTTAGAATCTTTGCCTCCTAGTGGCAGGGGAGAGTATTTCCCAGGAGTAATGGATTGTGGACTCTCACCACCATGAAATATATGAATTTATCAGGTAAGCATACATTATGTTGTTTTTTTGTTGTTGCAGTATAAGCTCTCTTGTGGAGTAATATGCTTTAAAGGGACAAAGCAGTATGCTAATAAAATAATTTAATTTGTTGGAACATTCTTGTTTAACCCCTTTAAAATTAAAGTTCTGCTCAGGACCCACAATGCATTGCCACTGCCACATGGCTGTTGGGTAAATCAGGAGTTCTGCTTAGAATTGATACAGGAGCACATCTGCTGTTTAACGTTAACTATCTGTTAAAGCCACACAGTTATAAATGAACATTCATTTAATAATAAAAAGTTCTAGTGCATTAGAATATTTTAGTATTTTGTGTGTGTTTTTAATTACATTGTATTTACACCAATGATATAAAAGTATTAATAGAATAAAGCAGGTGATATAAAAAACACACCCACTAAGGTATTTTTTGTGTCCCTTGGCTAAAGGTTTTTATTAGTTGAATGACATTAGTTATTATCTCAGACCAGGCTTTGGCTGTCATTACACATCTGAGATCAAGGCCTGATTGATAGATAGCTATGAGCATTAGCACAGAACCCAAATGTATTTAGGTAAATAACTGAGCTAATGGTGTAACTCTCATTGTCTGAGGCCTCTCCCTCTTGGTCCCATCAGACCTGTATGTCAGGACAGACCGGTACTGCAAGTTTTTTGGAAAATCTGATTTCAGAGGCATCAGGGTCTGGCATAATGTGCCACAGACTGGTTGGCACCGTTTCACTGCTTACCTGAGACATCCGCTGGGGGCAGATCCCTATGCCAAGTCGCTTATAATTTCTCATTATTTCAGTGTAATCTGTAGCCTTTCATTATAAAATATCCAAATAACTACAGTGTCACTATTGTTCATGTGTTAGCAATGGTCATTATTGTGTTACTGCGTGTGGCATAACTTGAGGGAATACAATGAAATGTGTCATTTCATTTAAAATGTATTTTCCACATTAGAAACGTGGTTCATTATATTTCACACTGTGTTTTTCTCACACTGATCTAGCAAAGCTTTGGTGCTTCTGGCAAGGAAATTGTAAAACACACATCTTTGCAAGTCATTGATTGACAAATATTTGCTTTCCTGGCTCCCCCCATCTTGTTAAAGACTCTGCTGACTGCACAACATGACAAATGCAACAGAAGCCCCAGGTCAGTGAGTCGCTTTATCAGCAGTCTGGGTTTTATCTAAAGGCCGGACTGTCCTGTATTGACATGTCTTATACAAGGACAATGACCCTAGTGCACTGCTGTGATAACTTATAGACCTCTGGTGACCAGAGGAGATCACCACTGCTTTCCCAATCCTTGCTTGGTTGTGGGGAGTTTTTTGTTTGTTTTTTTAGTAATATTTTATTTTGGTGATGACAATATGTGACATGTTCATTACCAATTGCATCATAAGTAGAGATTACCAACAGGTTAAAGTATAAGAGACGCTACTGTACAACCGTTTTGTAATTGAACAGAAGTAATGGGTATACATACTGTAAATATATTGGCCTCTATTTATCAAGCTCTCAACCGCAAATACGCTGGAATTCCGCAGCGTATTTGTGGCGAGCCTGATTCGCTGTAGTTATCAAACCCTACAGACCGGCAAAAGTAGAATATAGTGACATACGATCCGCCGGACTCAGTTCGACACAGATCAATGGTTACGTCATTACAGATGTTCCGAACGCAAGTTCAGAACAATCTGACTACTTTTGGAAGTTATCAAAGAACTACCAGGTACGCTCGCCACTATTCCGGCCCAGCATATCTGGTTTTCAATCTGCCGCCCTGGAGGCGGCGGATGACATAGGAATCAATGGGAGTCTGACAGCAGCGAAAGCTGCTGCCTGATAGCCCATTGATTCCTATGGTAAAAGTCTACACCTAACACGCTAACATGTACCCCGAGTCTAAAAACCCCTAAAATGCCCCCCCTACATTAAAATTATTAACCCCTAAACTGCCGCTCCCAGACCCCGCCACAACTCTAATAAATGTATTAACCCCTAAACCGCCGCTCCCGGAGCCCACCGCCACCTACATTATAGCTATTAACCCCTAATCTGCCGCCCCCTATACCGCCGCCACCTACTTAAAGTTATTAACCCCTATCCTGCCGATCCCGGACCCCGCCGCAACTAAATAAATTGTTTATCCCCTAAACTGCCGCTCCCGGAGCCCACCGCCACCTACATTATATTTATTAACCCCTAATCTGCCCCCCCACACCACCACCACTATAATAAACATATTAACCCCTAAACCTAAGTCTAACCCTAAACCTAACACCCATTACAATAAATATAATTTAAATAACTCTAAATAAATATTACTACAATTAACTAAATTATCCCTATTTAAAACTAAATACTTACCTATAAAATAAACCCTAAGATAGCTACAATATAACTAATAGTTACATTGTATATAGCTTAGGGTTTATTTTTATTTTACAGGCAACTTTGTATTTATTTGAACTAGGTAGAATAGTTATTAAATAGTTATTAACTATTTAATAACATCCTAGTTAAAATACAGACAAAAGTACCTGTAAAATAAAACCTAACCTAAGTTACAATAACACCTAACACTACACTATAATTAAAATAATTAAATAAATTAACTACAATTAAGTAAAGTAAATACAATTAAATAAAATTAACTAAAGTACAAAAAAACCCCACTAAATTGCAGAAAATAAAAAAAATAATTTCAAGAATTTTCAACTAATTACACCTAATCTAATCCCCCTAATAAAATAAAAAAGCCCCCCAAAATAATAAAAATCCCTACCCTATACTAAATTACAAATAGCCCTTAAAAGGGCCTTTTGTGGGGCATTGCCCCAAAGTAATCAGCTCTTTTACCTGTAAAAAAAAACAATACCCCCCCAACATTAAAACCCACCACCCAACCCTACTCTAAAACCCACCCAAACCCCCCTTAAAAAAAACTAACACTAACCCCCTGAAGATCACCCTACCTTGAGACGTCTTCACCCAACCGGGCCTAAGTTCTCAACGAAGCCGGGAGAAGTCTTCATCCAACCGGGCAGAAGAGGTCCTCCAGACGGGAAGACATCTTCATCCAGGCGGCATCTTCTAACTTCATCCATCCGGAGCGGGTCCATCTTGAAGACATCCGACGCGGAGCATCCATCCAGACCGACGACTACCCGATGAATGAATATTCCTTTAAATTACGTCATCCAAGATGGCGTCCCTTGAATTCCGATTGGCTGATAGAATTCTATCAGCCAATCGGAATTAAGGTAGGAAAAATCCTATTGGCTGATGCAATCAACCAATAGGATTGAGCTTGCATTCTATTGGCTGATTGGAACAGCCAATAGAATGCGAGCTCAATCCTATTGGCTGATTGGATCAGCCAATAGGATTGAACTTCAATCCTATTGGCTGATTGCATCAGCCAATAGGATTTTTCATCCTTAATTCATCCTTATATCAGCCAATCGAAATTCAAGGGACGCCATCTTAGATGACGTCATTTAAAGGAATATTCATTCGTCGGGTAGTCGTCGGTCTGGATGGATGCTCTGCGTCGGATGTCTTCAAGATGGAGCTGCTCCTCGTTGGATGGATGAAGATAGAAGATTCCGCCTGGATGAAGACTTCTGCCCGTCTGGAGGACCTCTTCTGCCCGGTTGGATGAAGACTTCGCCCCGGCTTCGTTGAGGACCGGTTGGGTGAAGACGTCTCAAGGTAGGGTGATCTTCAAGGTGTTAGTGTAAGGTTTTTTTAATTGGGTTTGGGTGGGTTTTAGAGTAGGGTTGGGTGTGTGGGTGGTGGGTTTTAATGTTGGGGGGGTATTGTAATTTTTTTACATGTAAAAGGGCTGATTACTTTAGGGCAATGCCCCGCAAAAGGCCCTTTTAAGGGCTATTTGTAATTTAGTATAGGGTAGGGATTTTTATTATTTTGGGGGACTTTTTTATTTTATTAGGGGGATTAGATTAGGTGTAATTAGTTTAAAATTCTTGTAATTCTTTTTTATTTTCTGTTATTTAGTTGTTGTTTTTTGTATTTTAGTTAATTTTATTTAATTGTATTTAATTGTAGTTAATTTATTTAATTTATTTAATGATAGTGTAGTGTTAGGTGTAATTGTAACATAGGTTAGGTTTTATTTTACAGGTATATTTGTCTTTATTTTAACTAGTTTTAACTATTTAATAACTATTGTATCTTGTTAAAATAAATACAAACTTGCCTGTAAAAAAAAATAAAACCTAAGCTAGATACAATGTAACTATTAGTTATATTGTAGCTAGCTTAGGGTTTATTTTATAGGTAAGTATTTAGTTTTAAATAGGAATTATTTAGTTAATTATAGGAATATTTATTTAGAGTTATTTAAATTAGATTTAAGTTAGTGGGTGTTAGGGTTAGGGTTAGACTTAGGTTTAGGGGTTAATATGTTTATTATAGTGGCGGTGGTGTAGGGGGGGTAGATTAGGGGTTTATTAATATAATGTAGGTGGCGGTGGGCTCTCGGAGCGGCAGTTTAGGGGTTAAACAATTTATTTAGTTGCGGCGGGGTTCGGGATCGGCAGGATAGGGGTTAATAACTTTATGTAGGTGGCGGCAGTGTAGAGGGCGGCAGATTAGGGGTTAATAGGTATAATGTAGGTGGTGGCGGGGTCCGGGAGCGGCGGTTTAGGGGTTAAACACTTTATTTAGTTGCGGGGGGTCTAGGAGTGGCGATTTAGGGGTTAACACATTTATTCGAGTTGCGGCAGGGTCCAGGAGCGGCGGTTTAGGGGTTAATGACTTTATTTAGTTGTGGGGGGCTCTGGAAGCTGTGGTTTAGGGGTTAATAACTTTATTTAGTTGCGGGGGGCTCCGGGAGTGGCGGTTTAGGGGGTAAAACAGTATAGTATAGTGTGGGTGCTTAGTGACAGTATAGCAAGAAATCTGTTAAAAAGCCGAAGAGCAGCGAGATCGATGACTGTTAGTTAACAACAGTCCGCTGCTCATCGCTCCGTACTTGGTGCGCGGCTTTTTGACCGCTTTCTTGATAATTTTGGCGAACATATTTAGGTCTGCGGCGGCGATCTTTGGCGAGCATATTGGTGCCGTCGAATGCAAGAAAGTCGACGGCTTGATAACTAGAGGCCATTGTCTTAAAACAATCCGGTCAGTAATTTTGTTGTAGAAAAAAATAGTACATTCAATAGTATGTGGCAGAGTACTATAAATAGCTGTTGGGTAATAAACTCCATAATGATAGTAAGGTTATAATAAGTTCACAATTATAGCTCCCCAAGCACTGTCGGCTAGGAGTCCGGGTGTTTCAGCATTGGTGACATTGATGAACATGAAACAATGAATTCTCATTTTCAGAAATAGTTGAAATACCTCCCAACCTATGCAGGGTCACTCTTGTACCCAAGTGAGTTAGTGTGACACTGGGGAGGGCCTCATATGATAAAGATAGTCATTCTTGTACCCAAGTGAGTTAGTATGACACAGGGGAGGGCCTCATATGATAAAGACGGTCACTCTTGTACCCAAGTGAGTTAGTATGACACTGGGGAGGGCCTCATATGATAAAGACGGTCATTCTTGTACCCAAGTGAGTTAGTATGACACTGGGGAGGGCCTCAAATGATAAAGACGGTCATTCCTGGACCACTGATAAAAGGGGATAATTAGCATGTGATACCTAGCAATGAAAAGGTTAAGAATTAGCAGATTTACAATTATAGACTGGGGTAAAAACTTATGTCTTGTGGGTGAGCAAACAGATGTGGACTTCCATAGTAGGGGAAGGGTCTATGATATATCTATATGGGTTTGCAATGTATAATAATTTGAGTCACCTTACCATAACTAGTTATACTATCAGCTAGCAGAAGGAGCTTGTATGGCTCTCTACTTATGGTTCAGACCAGTGTTGTCTAAAGGTTAAATAAAAACAGGTCTCCTTTTATAAAAAAGTGTATACCAACATTGGGCATTGCAAATATGGTTAAACATCAATATAATACTAATGTAAACTTGTAAAATATATTTTTTGAACTAACATAGGTGCTTTGTAGCATAAACAACAACATTGAGGAGCGCCCAGTTATATTGGTTATGGTGTGTCAACGGATAAAAAGGGTAATAGGCCTATAATGTTTTTTCAATAAAAAGCTAAAACTGAATAACATTAAAACTAGTAGGTCCAAAGCAGATAAATGACCGGAAACTCTGCAATAAACTTTTACCAAAGTCAATACGTCTCAGCCAACGCCTCTCTTGGGTAACAGTCCTGATTTAAGTAAGTAGCTGGAGAAAGATCCATATAGTTTGTAGGGAGGCCATAAGTCAGGGAGATTCCATCGGCTAAAGTCCTGGGGCCATTTACATTGTAGTTGATTATGTGATCCATGTTTTGTGGCAGACAGCGTCACCAAGGTTTTTTATGTGGCACCAAGCGCTTCTTTGCTTACTCTGTACTGTGGGAAACTGGTTTGTTTTGTTCACTACTCTAGCTAGGGCCTCATCACGTCCCCGGAGGCCGGCCGTGCCATCACAGGTTTCAACCAAAGAGGACTCTGCTTGTGGGCTAACAGTTTAAATAGTAGTGCGGCAACCGAGCTTGATCAGGAGGTTATGAGCTCTCTATTGGAGGGGATGTTTCCCTGTTCCTTCAGCGTGTCCACTTTTGCTGATCTGAGTCCTGTTAAAGGATAGTGATTCTCGCTGGTTGTTGAAGCTTTGCTTGACAGATTGTCGCTCTCAATGTCCACCATTTTAGGCATGCCACTATGCTCCCTTTCCCCCAAGACACATATTGTATGCATGAGATCATCATAGTTATGGCATATCTAAGGATGGAAGTCCTTCTCCATGTGTAGGAATATTGAGTAGTAGCAAGTTAGCGGCGGGGTGTAGATGTTATCGTGAGATAGGCCGCTGCCTTCAGACTTAGTTGATTCGGCTTAGATCTTCTACTTGGGATTTTTCAACAGAAGCAATATCTCTTGATACAGGAGTGGCTTCCCAATAAGTAGTCAAGGATAAGATGCAGAATTCTGTAGATATAGCTAAGGGAAAGCTTCTAATTATTCAAGTGGAGATCGCAGATCAAAAGTTATGCGTCTCATCATAGCCGCGGCTTAGTCACGCCCCCCGCTTGGTTGTGTTTTCATATAGTAGCCCTGGTTTCCCAGTATTCCTAAATATCTGATTCCTGCATTGATAGAAGCTGGCTCTCTCCTATTACTCTTAAGGCCAGATCAGGCACTATAGGCAGGTACCTAGGAACACCTTTAGTCAGAGCAGTATCTTCCTTGGCTAGCTAGTTTAGCAAAAGGAGACAGTAGTGTGTATCCATGTTATTGGTAAAATTCCCCGGCACATGTGGGTGTTTTTAACCTTTACCTATGGTCACCACGGGTGTATATCTGGTCCTGTTGTTGAGTATCATTGCAGAGTATCATCTCCTTAGAGCACTCAATTATTCCAGATCGCTGTTCTGATCATGTATTTATTAGATAATGATAGGTGAAGGGCATTCCTCCTAAAATCCAAACATGGCTTTTTACAATTGCAGTTTTAGTGTCTATGTGACCTGCAGTGGTATTAATTAGTGTGTAGGATAGTCTTATGCTTATCCCAGGTGTTAGTTAGTATATAGGATAGCCTTATGCTTATCCCTGGCATTAATTAGTATGTAGGATAGTCTTATGCTTATCCCAGGTATTAGTTAGTATGTAGGATAGCCTTATGCTTATCCCAGGTGTTAATTAGTATGTAGGATAGCCTTATGCTTATCCCAGGTATTAATTAGTACACAGATTTCTGATTTTGAACAGCCAATAAGATTTCAGTAGCTCTCATCCTATTGGCTGATTTGAATTTCCAAAATCAAATCAGCCAATAGGAATGCAAGGGATGCCATTTTGAAAAGGCTCCCTTGCATTGAAGATTCAGTATACGGCGGCGACCGTATGAAGAGGATGCTCCGCGCCGGATGTCTTCAGGATGGAGCAGCTCCGCGCCGCTGGGATGAAAATAGAAGACGCCGTCTGGATGGATGAAGACCTTGCCGCCTGGATGAAGACTTTGCCGTCTTAATGTCCAGACTTCAAATACTGTAAGTGGATCGATCGTCAGGGGTTAGTCTTAGGTTTTTAAAAAAAAAGTGGGTGTTTTTTTTTTTTTTTTTAGATTAGGATTTTGGGCTTTCTTAAAAAGAGCTAAATGCCCTTTTAAGGGCAATGAAAAAGAGCTGAATGCCCTTTTAAGGGCAATGCCCATACAAATGCCCTTTTCAGGGCAATGGGTAGCTTAGATTTTTTTTAGGTTTTTTTTTTTTTATTTTGGGGGGTTGGTTGGGTGGAGTGGTGGGTTTTACTGTTGGGGGGGTTTGTATATTTTTACAGGGAAAAGAGATGATTTCTTTAGGACAATGCCATACAAAAGGCCCTATTAAGGGCTATTGGTAGTTTATTGTAGGCTAGGGGTTTTTTTATTTTGGGGGAGGGCATTTTTTATTTTTATAGGGCTATTAGATTAGGTGTAATTGTTTTTATTTTGGCTAATTTTGTTTGTTATTTTTCGTAATTTAGTGTTTGTTATTTTTTGTACTTTAGTATTTTTTATTTTTTGTATTTTTTATTTTTGGTAATTGTAGATATACATTTTTTTTAGTAGGGTTAGGTTTTTTTAATTTGTAATTTAATTGATAGTTATTTTAATTTTAGTATATTAGTAATAGGGGTTAATAACTTTATTAAAGTGGCAACGATATCAGGAGCGGCAGATTAGGGGTTAATAGATTTATGTCGGGGGCGGCAGATTAAGGGTTAATACGTTTATGTAGGTGTCGGCGATGTCGGGGGCGGCAGATTAGGGGTTAATAAGTTTATGTAGGTGTCGGCGATGTCGGGGGCGGCAGATTAGGGGTTAATAAGTTTATGTAGGTGTCTGCGATGTCGGGGGTGGCAGATTAGGGGTGTTTAGACTTGGGGTTTATGTCAGGGTGTTAGGTTTAAACGTAACCTTTTTTTTTCTCTAGACATCAATGGGGTTGCGTTACAGAGATTTTTCATTCCGCACTTCAGGTGTAAGTTTTTTTTCTAACACCTTCTCCTCATTGATGTCTATGGGGGAAAGCATGCACGAGCACGTCAAAGCCGCCCTTAATGCAACCATATCGAGGCTTTTCAGTAACTCGTAACGGCAGCACTATGGAGTGTGAAATAACGCAACTTTTTTAGCGTTAGTTTCGCACCCTGTTTAGCGCTAAACTCGTAATCTGTCCAAAGGTGTTTTATGTCCCTTTAAACTTACAAAAGCTATCATACATATGAAAAAACACTATTTATACACAAACAAGAGGTTATGCTAAACATTATAGTCAGAGAGTTGTAGCATTATATTTTTATCTATATCTTCAATTTATCGCAGGTGTAAGTTTTTTTTCTTACACTCTCTCCCCATTGATGTCTATGGGGAAAGCGTGCACGAGCACGTCAAAGCAGCGCTTGGATTTTGTTCGGTATGGAGCTCATCGCCACCATATCGCACGCACAAAGAGCCTTTTTCTAAACTCGTAATGGCAGCGCTATGGAGGGTGAAATAGCGCAACTTTTGTTGCGTTCGTTTCGCACCCTCTATAGTGCAAATCTTGTAATCTAGGTGTTAGGTAGTAGTACAGGTACAGAAACCCCTAATTTAACGTTTTCCCTGTTCTGGGATGAAATAATTGTTTACCTTTAATCGTGCTATTACAGCTTGAGCCTAAACAAGGCCAGCAACTCTGACATTGACCCTTTAAGGGACCAATATCGTTTTTTACCAATCTGTCTCTGAGATTAATACTTCTCTGCTGGCATAAATGGAGTTTGCCATTCACGTACAGATGGGTTACATATGCCCAACATAGGCCAATGTTTCTTCAGGCTTTTAAGAATCAGCGCTGCGGAATCTGTTGGCGCTCTACAAATACCTGATGATAATAATAATAATACATCTCATGATTTAAATCATTATACCCAGTCACAAAAACCAAGCGATCATCATTAAGTTTTTTCTTAACTTTAGGTTGTGACAAATCCAACATGTTTTTACGTTTCAGAGATGATACATCAGCAATTTCCTTATCCACTAAATCTATTTAAAGCCATTAAATCCTAAAAAAAGACAATAAATACGTTATCTTGAAACCTGCCGATAAGGCCGGAGCTACTGTCCTGTTGGACAAAGAATACTATATTTCCGAAATTAAGTCACAGTTATCTGATAATAATGTACATTGTCTTTTGCCCAATAACCCTATTTTTGACATCCAAATTAAACATAAGGTATTGGGTGCAGTAAAGAATGGTATAATTCATAAAATAGAAATGTCTCTCTGATCTGTGATTATGCTAAAACACCTGTATTATAAATTCTGCCTAACGTGCATAAGAACCTTCAAGCACCTCCTGGCTGCCCAATCGTGTCTAGCATAGGCTCAGTATGTTCTTATATTTCTATATATCTTTAGATAAGATTTTGAGACATTTTATCACTCTTTCTACCTCTTTTTTGAAAGACACAAGTGACTTTTTGTGTAAATTGGAAAATCTTCTTGCCACTACTGACAAAAATATACTTTTTACACTTGAGTTTGTACACCTCAATAACGCATTCAGTAGGAATAGGTGCAGTAAGAAAGGTACTATATCAGTTTAGTGGCATGAATGATTGTCAAATTGAATTTTATTTTGGATCTCCTGGAGATCGTTTTGAGATGTAACTATTTTCTTTTTCAAGAGGACTATTATCTTCAGTTGCAGGGTATGGCAATGGGATCCAATGTCGCCCCCAACTTACGCTAATATATTTATGAACGTCTTTGAAGAGAGATTTGTTTTTGAAAATTATCTCTTCATTCTATGTGGTGCCACATGGTGGCGGTACATAGACAATATTTTTGGCATTTGGCTGGGCGACATTGAGTCCCTCATTGACTTTGGGGATCAGTTAAATGGGGCCACGGCACATATTACATTTACCCTGACCTTCAGTGAGGAGAAAATTGAGTTCTTAGATACTGTAGTTTATAAGTCTGTTAATTTATTATAGACTGATTTATTTGTTAAGCCGACAGATAGAAATAATCTTCTAGAATAAACAGACAATCACTTTATCGTAAAGCTAAAATGGGAGGTCTGGGAGTACCCAATATTGAAATATATTTTAAAGCGATAACCCTCCAACATATTCTTGACTGGCATGGATCCCAATCTGAAAAAACACAGGTCACAATTGACTCCCAAATTCTGAAAACCCCTCATGTGGGAGCCTTATGTTGGGTACCAGAGGAGAGTAGACCACCTGTTTGCAACTCATTGGAAATCCACCGGCATTTATTTAAAACTTGGTCACAAATAGTAAAGAATTATAATGATATCTCAACAACAAGGTCTCCGCTATTCCCACTACCATTAAATGCGGAATCAACAGGAGGATTGGATAGTATATTTGTTGGGAGAGAGGAATGAGGATACACCATCCCTCTTATTAAACTCCTAGATAAAGGGAAATTAGTTCCAAGAGAGAGTATACAAAAAGTAATTGGAAAACAATATGCTTCTTGGTTAAAATATGCACAACTACACCACTTGATCCAAACTTCCCAACACAAACATCACTTTACAAGAGTTCCTACCCCATTCAAAACACTTTGCTTAAGGGGAACCTTGATAAACACCCCTTTGCATTAGCCACAGGAATACTAACCTACCACCATTCACAGCAAAATGGCAAATAGACGTTAAAGAAACAATAACACCAGAAGAATGGAAACACATATTTAGACAAACAAATAAATCCTACATATCCCCCCAAATTCTTGAGCTAAATAACAAACTCCTACTTAGATGGTATCTAACACCTGCCCGCTTCACAGCAATATACAGATATGCGTCTGGAACCTGCTGGAGAGGATGTGGTGAACATGGCACACTATTACACATATGGTGGAGCTGCCCCAAAATCATCCCGTTATCGAAAGCTATGGAACAACATTTCCAAACAATCCTAGAGGGGACATTTACACTGATGCCGAGACTGGCGCTCTTATACGACATGCCCAAACTCACATGCGCACTGGAAACTCATCTTCTACAAATGGGATTAAGCAGCTGTAAATCATTAATAGCAAGACAATGGAAACCCCCTACCACTCCCACTAAACAAACGGAAAAAAAACACTCTTACTTAATACTTAATTACCCTTAATGTCAAATTTTATTGTGGACAATCACTAGGTATCTCATAAGATCACACCCACATATTATTATTACGATAATTATGTCCGAAGCCCCTCCACATCTTCCAGATGTAATAAAACACATGACTACATAGGGAATTCCACCCCCCCCCCTACATTTTCCATTTCCTCCATTCCCTCTTATACTTTCTCCTTTTATTCTTCTCTCTTTTTTCTTTTATCTTATATTGGTTACTTGTTCTAAATTAAACATGGATAATCAATGTAAAAATGATAGACACAACTTGTATTATCATGGCTCCAATCCTAAGAAGGATACTCGCATCAACCAGGGCAAGACAAAAGAGGATGTAACCATCCATATTATCATGCACCCTGTTTGGACTTATAGAGGAAACCCTCTTTAAATAGCATGTTGTCTGTCAGATGAATCAATGAGTTTATTGTTCCTAAGTTTTAACTTATATTACAGTCAACGGACCATATTGTTTGGTTCCCCTTTTGTTCATATACAACAATGTAAGACCACTTTAATTTAAAAAAAAAGGCTTGTTTGAAACACAAAAAACACAAAATTCTCACTCTGACATACAAAGCCCTCAACTGCACTGCTCCCCCCCTCTATATCTCAGACCTTGTCTCCAGATACTCTCCCTCCCGTCCCTTTCACTCTGCTCACGACCTCCTACTCTCCTCCTCTCATGTTACCTCCACATTCCTGTTTACAAGACTCCTCCAGACTGGCTCCCTTCTTGTGGAACTCTCTGCCTCGCTCCTCAAGACTCTCCCCTAGTTCTGAAAGCTTCAAGCACTCCCTAAAGACTCTTCTGTTCATGGATGCATACAACCTACACTAACCTTTCCTAATATCAGTTCCTCTCCTCCATTGCTATCCGCCATGAACCCCCTTAGACTGTAAGCCTAAGAGCCCAACTGCTTGCAGATCACCTTCACAAGAGCTGACTACAACAGTGCAAATCTAGGCAGGGCCCTCTACCCATTTGATCCCTATAACTGCTACCTTGTATACCGCCTATGTTTATAGCGCTGCTGAATCTGTTGGCACTCTTCAAATAACCAATAATAAAAAAATATATGCTTATCCCAGGCATTAATTATTATGTAGGATAGCCATGAGCTTATCCCAGTACATAGGATAGCCTTATACTTATCCCAGGCATTAATTACTACGTAGGATAGCCTTATACTTATCCCAGGCATTAGTTAGTACGTAGGATAGCCTTATGCTTAACCCAGGCATTACTTAGTACGTAGGATAGCCTTGTGCTTATCTCAGACATTCTTGAAGTCTCCCATAGTGTTTGTCATTACAACCTCTTGTGGAAGTTTGTTCAATGAATCAGTCACCCTTTCTGTAAAGAAACTTCCACAAATTACTGATGTTTCTATTTACAATACAAGTCTTATGTACCACAGTTATTAATTCATTCACTTTTCAAAAATGTGTTAATGTGATGGATGGGTTTTATCGAGTGATACCAGTGTTTGGTTTTATGTTATTTAGTCTCATATCACCACATTGAGACATTTTGAGTTTATTTCTTTGCTTGGAGCATAATTGTACAACTGTACCATTAAACTGTATGGGGAATATATTATATTGTTATGTAATGCACAATGCACAGTTTATTTCTGGTGACACAGGTTTGCTTCCTGCTACTACACAGTAATTCTGTTAATACAATGTGCTAATGTACAACACTGGTAAAAAAAAAAGAGTGCCAGTGGCTGAAATCTCTCACAGTTAGAGAATATGTTAAGGATAAACCAAAATTGTTATAAAAGGAAAAAAAAGCCTTAAAAACAGAGAGCAGTAAAATGTCAAATACAAAACTGGAAAGTTTTTCTCCTTAGACATCATGGGGCCGAATTATCAAAGTGCGAGTGGACATGATGCACTGTAGTGATCATGTCCTCTGCACATCGATAAGTGCCGACAGCATACACTGTCTGCATTTATCATTGCACAAGCATTTCACAAGAAATACTTGTGGAATGCAGCCCCCTGCAGATTATTGGCCATTCAGCCACTGGCAGGGGGTGTCAATCAACCTGATTCTATCCAATCAGACTGATTGCTGTCCGCTACCTCAGAGGTGGCAGACGAGTTAAGAAGCAGCGCTGCTTCGTAACTTCTGTTTCCGGCGAGCCTGAAGGCTTGCGCGGAAACAGATGCATTGGGGCCGATTGACGGCTTGATAAATTGGCCACCTAGACTAAATTGCAACTAATTATGATTATTAAGCTTGAGGGCAGCCATTAGCATCCTCTA
This sequence comes from Bombina bombina, assembly GCF_027579735.1. Lineage (NCBI taxonomy): Eukaryota > Metazoa > Chordata > Amphibia > Anura > Bombinatoridae > Bombina > Bombina bombina. The sequence goes on from NC_069499.1 coordinate 1,583,557,628, forward strand.
ACTATTATTATTAATATTATTATCAGTTATTTGTAGAGCAGCAACAGGTTCTAAAGACATGGGTCTAAAGTGCAAGGTGACAGTTATGGGAGGGTCCTGCCAAGAGTTTCACTTTTGTAAATCAGGTCTCATGAAGGTGATCTACAAAGCAGCTAGGCTCTTACGCTACATGATAAAGGGGGTCCAAGGCGATAACTAAAGGAGTAGAGGAAGTAAGAAAGGAAAATGTTAGTTATTGTATATTATATGCATTCCTGAACAATAGCGCTTGAATCTATAAAAACTAGGAGAGAGTCGTGTGGAGCAAGGCAGAGAGTTCCACAAAATAGGGGCCAGTCTAGAGAAGTTCTGTAGACGGGAAAGTGAGGAGGTTACAAGAGAGGAGGAGAGTAGGCAGTAGTGAGCAGAATGAAGGGGACAGGAGGGAGAGTATCTACTCTGGAGACTAGGGCCTAGTTTCTATTGAGGTGCTAAAGTGTGGAAACTGCTATTTACATAAAAAAATCTCCATAAACTTTAATGGAGATAAATGTTTTTACCAACAGTTTCCAAACATTACCACCTCAATGAAAACTAGGCCTAGGCTGGAGATATAGGGTGGGGCATCGTAACTGAGAGGTTTAAAAGTTAGAATCCGTATTTTATGTTTTGTTCTGGAGGTTATAGGAAGCCAGTGAAGGGGCTGGCAGAGAGGTGCAGCAGATGAGGAGTGACGTGTAAGGAAGATCAGCCTGGTAGAGGCATTCATTATGGATTGTAAGGGAGACAGGCGGCAGCTAGGGAGGGCGGAGAGGATGGAGTTGCAATAGTCAAGGCGTGAAATGATTAGAGAGTGGATTAAATCTTAGTTGTGTCTTGTGTGAGGAAGTGGCAAATTTTGGAGATGATTTTAAGGTGGAGGCACCAGGAATTGGCCAAAGATTGGATGTGGGGAGTGAAAGAGAGATCTGAGTCAAGTGTGACTTTAAGACATCGGGCATGTAGGGTTTGGGTAATGATGTTATTATCAAAAGTTAGAAAAAATTGAGGGGTAGAGTTTTTGGAAGAAGGGGAGTAACACTCCTTACCTACTAGTGCCCCCTATGGTAAACCCAGCACCCCCTTCCTGCTCTGATACCTGTCAGTGTCCTCCTCAGTAAAACCACTGCCCTCCAGGGGCAGTACTATCCACTTTGGGAATCCCTGCCTTAAAGAGACATTTGAAAATATTACTTTTTTTTTTTGTTGCAAGTTTATTTCCCTGTCCACAACCAACCAATGTCTCCTTGTCAGGCTTGAAGAGGTGTGTACCTCTCTAATAATAAGGTTTCCTGATAAAATAGCAAACATAAACTAGAGGTGCACAGCTGATACGTAGCCTCGAAATTGTATTTAGTTGACTTTTATTTAATAGGTATTTTTAAGTAAAAATCATGTCTATGAACCATAGTGTCACATTATTGCTATTTTGATATCTGGAGATCAATGCATGCAAGAGAGGGGGATTATACCCACTATTCACACCAACACGAAACCTACTCCCGGATAGACCATATTTTTTGCCAAGTGGAGACCCTTGACTCGATATCACACACTAACATTTCCCTCAGCTCCTGGTCAGACCACGACTTAGTCATAGCTGACTTATGCCCTTCCAACAGCCCACCATTCAGAACTAATTGGTGCTTCCCAATGCACCTTTTGGCAGACATCTCTTATCGGGAGGAACTGAGACAAGATATGATTGAACTCATTCGGCAAAATGACAATCTGCAGACCTCAGATGATATCCTATGGGGAGCTATCAAAGCAGCGGTTAGAGGACTTGTTATCTGTAAGCAGGCCCACTTGAGAAAGCTGGCTGGAATCACATTGGAAAAGGTGCATACTAAGCTTAGAACTATAGAGTCTACAAATCGTGCTTCTATCACTGCAGACATCTCAGCACAAATTACTGCTTTTAGGGATCATATTAATCAGTTAGAATTGCGTCGAACCTAACACAACCTTACAAAGCTTAAGCAACTTTTCTATCACAAAGGCAACAGGGCCAATACTATGCTGGCTAACAAATTGCGATATAAACATAGTGCTTTCCGTATACACTAAATTCAGTATAATCACAAAACGCTCAGAACACCATCTCGGATAGGAGAAAGCTTTGCAGATTATTACTCCAAACTATGCAACATTGAAAATACAGAAAACTCACATCCTGCTCCCACTCATAGCATCAGACAGTTTCTAGCTTCTTTGAACCTTCCAACACTCAAAGCTGAACAACAAGACTCACTCACAGCCCCGTTTACATTGATGGAACTCAAACAAACAGTCAAACACCTAAAACCCTTCAAGGCCCCTGGGCCGGATGGATTTCCTGCCCAATTTTATAAGACTTATATCCATGAATTATCTCCCCTATTGCTTAGGTTTTTTGATTTTGTGGGAGGTGAGGGAAACTTCAGAGAGGAGTTTTGGAAGCTATCATTGTCACACTACCAAAACCGAATAAGGATCTGTCTGTCAGGGTTTTTTCCTGACTTGTTTGCCATGTGCTGCTGGCAGCCATTTTACTCACCTCTCTTCCTGACTTGGTGCATTGTGGGGGATGCTGCTCACTTCCTGCACTTCCTTTTATGGCCAGACTGGTTTACACCATCCATGTGAGACAGGATACAGTCTCAGAATTGTGATGTCATCACTTATTATTTAAAGGGCCTCTGTTCAGTATGCTTTGTCCTTGCGTTGTCTCAGACCTGTTTGTGAGAGTTCCTGTGTATTACCTGGCTGTCTGACGTCCTTCCTGGTTCCTGAACCCTGGCTTGTTCCTGACTCTGCTGTTCTCCTTGTTCCTGATTCCGGCTTGTCTGACTACTCGCTTTGGCTCCTGACTCGGCTTGTCTGACTACCAGCTCTGGTTTTGATTCCTGGCTTGTTATTTGACTTGTGGACTTTTTATTATTTTTTGCTATTGATAAAGGTGTGATTATTTTTGCACTTCTCGTCTCAGTCTGATTCCTGACACCCTGACATTACGCAAGGAACATGAATCCTGATGGTGCTAATAATCCACTTTTACCTGCCATAATTTCCAGGATGGATGAACAGGATCACCGCTTGGATCAATTTGCACTAGACCTGCAAGCCCTGCTGATTTGCACTGCACATTTGGACCAAAGTGTCCCGCAAGTTATGGCTGCTCCTGTTTCCGCTGCTGCACCTATGCCTACCAGGAGCATGTCCGGTTCTGCACCTCTACCTCAGCAATATGGAGGCGATCCTAATCAGTGCAGAGGGTTTTTGAACCAGGTGGGCATTTACTTTGAGATGTTACCTCAGGCGTTTCTCTCTGACAGAGCTAAGGTGGGATTTCTCATCTCGTTACTCTCTGACACAGCTCTTGCCTGGGCTAATCCCTTTTAGGAGACTAATAAACCTATGATTTCAAATTACCCTGAATTTGTGGTCTCCTTTCGAAGGGTATTTGATGTTTCAGCTCGCTCCTCCTCTGCTGCTAAACTACTCATGTCCATTCAGCAAGGTACAAGATTGGTTGCTCAGTATGCCATTGAGTTCCGTACGCTTGCAGCAGATGTAGGCTGGAACAATGAAGCCCTTGTTGCCGCCTTCTTTCATGGGCTCTCTGATGCGATTAAAGACGAAGTTGCTGCCAGAGATTTACCAGAGGATCTCGAGGCATTGGTGTCTTTTTTTATCCTAATTGACATCAGACTCAGAGAGAGGCCTCCTTTCAAGGAGCGCTTGCTGAAGCCTCCTGTACCGTTGTCTCCTACGTGTTCGTTCCCACCCATGCCTCCCTCTCCTCCCATGCCTCCTGGTCCCGAGTCACCAGGTACTGCTGAGCCGATGCAGTTGGGATTCACACATCTCTCCGTGGCGGAGAGGGCCTTTAGGAGGAGGGAGGGGCTCTGCTTCTATTGTGGGTTACAGGGCCACCTTTTGAAGTCTTGTCCTACACGGCCGGGAAACGCTCACACCTAAGGTCCTGTCGGGGGCAGACCTTAGGGGGTTTATCCTTGTCCCCGGAACCGCTAAAGGAGAAACCTTTGGTCACGGTTGTCCTTTGCTGGGTTGTCTCCTCCATAGTCACCCAGGCTCTTGTTGATTCCGGTGCTGCGGGCTATTTCATTGACAGTGCTTTTGTATCGAAGCACTCCATTCCTGTTTTGCCTCGGTCCGTTCCGCTTGCTATTGAGGCCATTGATGGCAGGCCCCTTCAGCCCGCACTCGTTACTCACGAAACCGCTCCATTGTCCATGGCTGTTGGGGCTCTCCATTTTGAAACCCTCCAATTCCAGGTGATAAACTCTCCGCATTTTCCGGTTGTTCTGGGTTATCCCTGGCTCCAAAAGCACAATCCCAGTATTGACTGGCGCAGGTCCGAAATTTTGTCGTGGTCTCCGCAATGTATTTCCACTTGTCTTCAGAAACCAGTTAAAGTCTTGTGCACTTCTTCAGTATCTCAATTGCCAGAGGAGTACCGAGAATTCCTAGACGTTTTTGACAAGGTGCGTGCTGGTACGTTGCCTCCTCACCGGTCTTACGATTGTGCCATAGACCTGCAACCCGGAGCCATTCCTCCCCAGGGCCGGGTTTACCCTCTGTCTGTTGCAGATAATTGTGGTATGGAGGAGTATGTTTCCGATGCTCTGTCGCGGGGGATCATCCGTAAATCCTGCTCTCCTGCAGGGGCTGGCTTCTTCTTTGTTAAGAAAAAGGGTGCAGAGTTAAGACCATGCATCGATTATAGGGGTCTTAATCGTCTTACCATTCAGAATGCTTACCCTATTCCGCTCATTACGGAACTCTTTGACCGCCTCATGGGAGCTACGGTATTTACTAAGCTTGATTTGAGAGGATCGTACAATCTCGTTAGGATCAAGGAGGGCCACAAATGGAAAACAGCATTTAACACCAGGAGCGGGCATTATGATTATCTTGTAATGCCCTTTGGCCTATGTAATGCTCCTGCTGTTTTCCAGGAATTTATTAATGATGTCCTCTGAGATATGTTGCAACAGTGTGTTGTGGTGTACTTAGACGACATCCTCATACACTCACCCATACTTGAGGCTCATCGTTCTGATGTTACACGGGTTCTTCAGAGACTACGTGAGAAAGGCCTGTTTTGTAAACTTGAGAAATGTGAGTTCCATCAGACTCAAGTAACCTTCCTAGGTTATATTATCTCTGTTGCAGGGTTCTCCATGGATCCTGACAAGTTATCTGCAGTTCTGCAGTGGCCTCGCCCAGTTGGTCTTCGGTCTATTCAACGTTTTTTAGGGTTCGCCAATTACTATAGAAAATGTATTAAAAACTTTTCTTCCTTGGTCAAACCTATCACAGACATGATCCGTAAAGAGAATGATCCACTCCATTGCTCACCTACTGCCATTGAGGCGTTTGATAGTCTTAAGACTGCCTTTGCTGCCGCTCCAGTTCTGGCCCATCCTAACCCTGTCCTGCCTTTCGTTCTTGAGGTCGATGCGTCTGAGACTGGAGTAGGTGCCCTCTTGTCTCAACGTCCTACGCCTGCAATTATAAAATTGGCGACAGGGAATTACTGGCCATAATTTTGGCACTCAAGGAATGGAGGCATCTTCTCGAGGGTACTGGCGTGCCAGTGCTCATTCTTACTGACCACAAGAATTTAACTTATCTATCTGAAGCAAAACGTTTGTCGCCCCGACAGGCCAGATGGGTGCTATTTTTGTCTCAATTTAATTATGTGGTCTCCTACCTGCCTGGTAGTAAGAATGTTAGGGCTGATGCCCTCTCTCGACAATTTTCACCTCTGTCCAAGGAGGAGTCTGTACCTACTCCAGTTATACCTCCTGACCATATTTTGGCTACCATACGTACTAATTTGACTTCTCCCTTGGGGGAGGAGATCCTGGCTGCACAAACCAATGCACCTCCTGAGAAACCTAGTGGTAAGTGTTTTGTTCCTGAGAATCTTCGAACTAAACTTTTGCACACTTACCACTATCCTAAAGCCGCAGGTCACCCAGGCAAGAACCAAATGATTTGGTCTGTCACTCGACAATTCTGGATGCCAGGTCTTCGTTCTGATGTTGCTGCGTATGTTGCCTCCTGCTCAGTTTGTGCACAGAATAAGACTCCTCAACGTCTACCTGTGGGTCTTCTTCAACCTATTGCTAATGGTGAGCGTCCTTGGACACATCTTTCCATGGACTTCATTGTCGAGCTCCCTGTTTCCAATGGCAATACTGTATTTCTTATGGTGGTTGACCGTTTTTCTAAAATGTCACATTGCATTCCCTTGAAGAAGTTGCCTACCACTCAGGAGCTTGCTTCAATTTTTGCCCGTGAGGTCTTCCGTTTACATGGGTTACCCAAGGAGATAGTGTCGGACCGGGGTAGCCAGTTTGTCTCCAGATTTTGGCGTTCCTTTTGTGCTCAAATGGGGATCCAGCTTTCCTTCTCCTCGGCATATCACCCTCAATCCATTGGGGCTGCGGAACGGTCTAATCAAGCTCTGGAACAGTTCCTCCGTTGCTATGTCTCAAATCACCACAATAATTGGTCTGAACTGTTACCTTGGGCAGAGTTTGCTTGTAATAGTGCTATTAATGCTTCCTCCAAGTTATCCCCGTTCATGGCGAATTATGGGCTTCAACCATCCTTGTTGCCCGATTGATTCATGTCTCAGGGTATTCTGGCTTTGGAGGAGCATCTCTGGCAACTCCGTTCCACATGGGTGCAGATTCAGGATTGCCTTGATCGTTCTATGCAGCGCCAAAAGTTCCAGGCTGATCAAAGGCGTCTGCCTGCACCTTCCTACCAGGTTGGTGAGAGAGTTTGGCTGTCCTCCTGCAACTTGAACCTTCGTGTGCCTTCCAATAAACTGGCTCCCCGTTATGTTGGTCCTTTTCAAATACTCCGACGGGTCAATCCTGTGGCCTATGCTCTTGACATTCCTCCTGCAATGCGCATCTCCAATGTTTTTCATGTCTCCCTCTTGAAACCATTGGTTTGTAATCGGTTTACCACTGTGTTACCTCGTCCCCGTCCTATCTTTGTTGACAACCATGAGGAGTATGAGGTCAGCAGCATTATTGACTCTCGTATGTCCAGGGGCCACGTACAGTATTTGGTTCATTGGAGGGGCTACGGTCCAGAGGAGCGTTCATGGGTTCCCTCCTCTGATGTTCATGCTCCCGCCTTCCTCTGTGCCTTCCATGCCCGTTTCCCCAATAAGCCTTTTGTCCTCCCGCGGGGGAGGGGTCGTTGAGGGGAGGGTACTGTCAGGGTTTTTTCCTGACTTGTTTGCCATGTGCTGCTGGCAGCCATTTTACTCACCTCTCTTCCTGACTTGGTGCATTGTGGGGGATGCTGCTCACTTCCTGCACTTCCTTTTATGGCCAGGCTGGTTTACATCATCCATGTGAGACAGGATGCAGTCTCAGAATTGTGATGTCATCACTTATTATTTAAAGGGCCTCTGTTCAGTATGCTTTGTCCTTGCGTTGTCTCAGACCTGTTTGTAAGAGCTCCTGTGTATTACCTGGCTGACTGACGTCCTTCCTGGTTCCTGATCCCTGGCTTGTTCCTAACTCTGCTGTTCTCTTTGTTCCTGATTCCGGCTCGTTTGACTACTCGCTTTGGCTCCTGACTCGGCTTGTCTGACTACCAGCTCTGGCTTTGATACCTGGCTTGTTATTTGACGTGTGGACTTTTTATTATTTTTTGCTATTAATAAAGGTGTGATTATTTTTGCACTTCTCGTCTCAGTCTGATTCCTGGCACCCTGACACCGTCTCTCTGTTCTAATTACAGACCAATCTCCTTGATCAATGTAGATGTCAAAATATATTCTAAAAAGTTCCAAAGATCCAGCACCTGGGATTCACACAGTGTCCAAACTAAGGGGCACTGCACTAAACCCCCAGTAAAGGTAACAAACAATTGATAGTCGCACCACCAAGTTACCAAAAATAAAGTGCTTTTATTGAGCCAAATTCCAAAAATCAGCAACGTTTCGGACAAATGTCCTTAATTAGACATGTGCATGGCGAAAAAATTTGGTTCGGATCGATTCGGAATTTTTCGAAGTTCGGATCGAATCAAATTCGGAAAATTCTGAATCGATTTGTTTCGGATTCGTTTCGGATTCATTCGGATTCGAAGAAATTCGGCTGCATTCGGTTTGATTCGGTTCGGAAATTCTGCATTTCTGGAAGTGTTAGGTGGGATTAGACTAGTATTATACTATATATTAGGTGTTAACCTAACATACTGTACAATACTAGTGTAATCCAATGGCCATCCCGAATTTACGAATCGATTCGAACTAATTCGGTTCGATTCGGAAAATTCGGCAGAATTTTAATTCGGAAATTCGGTTCGATTCGAATCGCTGAATTTTCCGAATTTCTGAATCAAACCGCACATATCTATCCTTAATCATGCATAGTTAAACAGACACTGATTCCATTCTTAAATACCTAAACAAGTCCCACCTTCCAAGTTAATTAAATCACCTGTGTATAACAGGTACAATACCTTTACCTAATACTACCACCTAGTGGTCATACAAAAAATCACAAGCAAATATTTTTTCTAAAACAGAGAATTTACACATAGCCAGAATATATATATAAGCAGTGCAAACATATATGTAATACATAATGTATCCCTAGATCAATACTACATTGTACAATTCACAGTATATATGTAAATGGTGAAACATGCATTGTCAAAAAATATATTTATAGAAAAATTGACCAGTCTAATTCTTTATTCATGCCACCTGGAAATAACGTGCCTAGTTCATAAATCCAGAACGCTTCACGTTTTTTTAAAAGTTTGGCACGATCACCCCCCCTCCTAGGATATTTAACCTGCTCAATTATTTGGAACCTTAATTGACTAAGGTTATGGCCTGCAGACAAAAAATGATGGGCTACTGGAGCATCAATTTTCTAAGTCCTAATGCAACTTTTGTGCTGGACAATGCGTTCATGTACACAACGTGAGGTCTCCCCCACGTAACCCAGCCCACATGGGCATTTAATTAAATAAATAACGAAGTCAGAGTTACAGGTATAGTGCCCTTTGATGGAATATTTTTTACCAGTCCTTGGATGATTAAAGGTTGGCCCTTTAATTAAGCTATTACAATTTGAACACCCTAAACAGGGAAAACTACCCAAGTTCTTCTTACCAATATACGTTTGGGCACAACCCTTAAAGGGACCAATATCTGCCCTTACCAAAACATCCTTTACATTTTTGCCCCTTTTAAAGGCAGGCATAGGGGGAATTTTAAATTCTTGAACACTTGGATTACAAGTGCTTAAAATGTGCCAATGTCTACGGAGAATTCTCAGAATCTGTTGATTCCAAGGTGCATACTGACTCACAAATACTAATCTAGAGGGTTTTTGGTCAGTAATTTTTTATTTTCTAGTAACATTTGTCTAGGAGTATTCAATGCATTCTCAATTTCAGTTTCAATAAGCTCACGAGGGTATCCCCTTTGTAGGAAACGATCACCCATTTCTTTAAGTCTATCTTTAACCACTGTTTCCTCAAACACAATACGTCTCACACGTAAGAACTGACTTTTTGGAAGGGATCTAACCAATGAAGGGGGATGTGCACTCTTATAGTGCAGGAGAGTGTTGCAGTCTGTTGTTTTTCTATAAAGGTCTACTGTCAGGCCTGATGTACATTTTGACACAACTGTGTCCAGAAATACAACACTCTCCTCACTAGAGACTAACTTAAACCTGATGTGACTGGTGGCTGTGTTTAAATCATTAACAAAATTAACCAGGGTTCCAATGTCACCCCCCCCCATGCCAAACACATCATCTATATAGCGCCACATGATAAAAATAAAGGATTACTATATACAAAATGTTCTTCAAACATATTCATAAAAATATTGGCGTATGTGGGGGCGACATTGGAACCCATGGACGTGCCTTGGAGCTGAAGATAATAATTATCCCCAAAAAGAAAATAATTACATATTAAAACAATGTTTAACAACTGCAAAATAAACTCTGCCTGTTGGACAGTATATCTGTCAGATTCACTTAAAACCTTTTCAACCGCTCCAATACCTGCCTCGTGGGTAATAGCTGTATATAATGATGTTACATCAAGGCTAAAGAGAATGCCTTTATTTTCCTCCAAATGTAAATCACGTAATTTGGCCAAAAAATCCCCTGTATCTTGGATATATGAACTAGACATAACAAAAGGTCTAAGTGCTTTATCTAGATATATTGATACCCTGGATAATACTGAGCCCATGCCTGCCACGATTGGGCGGCCCGGGGGGGGCTTGCAGATCCTTGTGTACTTTCGGCAATGTATACATCACTGGAGTGATGTCTTCTGATTCAAGAATAAACTTCCTTACATCTTTATTAATAATGCCATTTTTAAATGCAAAGTGAACACAAGCGTCAATTTCTTTTTTCACCTCAAAGATAGGGTTGTGGGTCAATGGTTTATAAACATCAAGATCAGATAATTGTTTTTGAATTTCTTGGACATAATAATTTTTGTCCAATAAAACAATTGACCCACCCTTATCTGCTCCTTTCACCACCAGTTGTTTATTACTACTTAAATTGTCCAAAGCACATTTATCCTTAGATGTAAAAATTTTATTGTACTTATGACAATTTTTATAGAACCCAGATACCTTATCCAAAGCCTCAACATCTTTTTGCACCAATTGGATATATGCTTGAACCCCAGGGTTAACCTGTACAGGTGTAAATACACTCTTATTAGACAGACCTAGTGCGTTTAAATTCAATGCTGTATTAGTAACAGTTGTCACATCTCTAACATTTCCACTAGTAACATCAATCTTATCAGCAAAAAAGCTTTTTAGTTTTAACATTCTAAAAAAACGGTTTAAATCCTTTTGCAATTCAAACTTGTCACACTTGTTTTGGGGGCAGAAGGAAAGTCCTTTATCCAGTAACCCCTGTTCTGCAGATGTTAATGTCACTTTAAATTTATAGTTACATTTTGCTGCTGCGGGTGTTCACTCTCCGACTGCCAGCTGATCCCTGATGACGCTGCATCTCTCCTTTGGTGACTCCACTTATGTTTCCTGCCTCCACGCCTTTTTGGTGCAGCTCTATGTCTGATTCCCCCGACCCGGACTCTGATGATATTCTAAATTGACAGCTAATCGGATCTGTAAACTTTTGCCAAGTTTAATTAACCCCGATCAGGTGGGTTTTATCCACAATCGCGAGGGACCTGATAATACTAGGCGTCTTATTAACATTGTGTGTGAGTCCACTAGAATGAATAAGCCTTTCTTGGTCATCTCTTTAGATGTTGAGAAGGCTTTCGATCGAGTTGGATGGGCCTATCTATGGGAAACTCTCAGGGCATTTAAATTCCCCCCTACAACCTGTCTGGCTATCCAGACCCTATACTCCACTCCGACAGCCAGGGTCAGGGGCTTGGGTTTCCAATCTCCTCCCTTTCGCATCTCAAATGGCACCAGGCAGGGGTGCCCGTTATCCCCACTGTTGTTTGCCCTAGCGGTAGAACCTCTGGCTGAACAAATTCACTTAGACAAGGAAATGCACGGGATTATGTTATCTGGTACTAAACATAAAATCACCTTATTTGCGGATTACATCACCATATTCACGGCGGAGCCTGCTAGTGCCATCCCTAGACTCTTGGATATCCTAAAAGCATTTGGGGACCTCTCCTTTTATAAACTCAATGTTTCCAAGACTGAGATATATTGGTAGGGATACCCACAGGATTACATCCTCAAATTGAAGGATGCATTTTATTTCAAGTGGACAAGTGAGCAGGTTACTCACCTAAGTGTGAGGATATCCAACAGTGTAGCACAAATGGTCAAGGATAATCACCTCCCTCTCCTGACAGAATTACGCACCATAAAACATACATGGGACCACAAGTCCATTTCCTGGATGGGGCGAATAGCTGCCCTTAAAATGTCCTTCCTTTCAAAACTTACCTATCTCTTTCGATGCCTTCCGATTAGAATTCCCATGCACCTTTTGCTGCAATTTCAGAGTGAGGTATCAAAGTTCATCTGGCAAGACAGGACTCCCAGAATTGCCCTATAAAACCCTTCAGTTCCCCATTCACCTGGGATGTTTGCCCCCCCCCCCCTCTATTGTGGAATACTATGAGGGAGCTATGCTCACACACATTTCCCAGTGGAGGGTACTCCAATTGTGCGACAGGTGGAGAGAAATTGAGCAAGCCTTGTTGCCCTCTAACATTCTTCTTAAAAATTTGATTTGGACCCCACCGCATAGTCGCAGGTCTCTGGGTGTCCATAATCCCTTCATCCTAGCAAAGACTCACCCTAATACTTGGGCCCGACTGGGCGTCTGGCAGGTCTCTGACTTTTGGTCTACGTCCCAACAAGATGGTTTTATCGAATTATCCTGCTTGTTTTCCCGTGCAAATATTCCTTCTAGCCTTCATTTTGAAGTTCTTAGAATCAAACATTTTCTGATAAGTTGGGGCTTTCTCCCCTCTTCCTCCCACCCTCTTAATCCATGGGAGTCCATCTGGCGTGGGGGTCGCAGATTAGTTGAACCACTGGCGACACACTATAACTTGTTGGAGGGAAATTTGCCGCCCGAGTCTGCTCCACACCTACTTAGGTGGGATATTCTCCTGCACACTCACATTCCAGTTAACACCTGGCAAAGGTCCATCTTACTGACCAAGAAAACATTACACTGCTTAACAATGTTTGAGACATGTTATAAAGTCATATCTCACTGGTATCTCGTCCCCATGCAGTTATCTAAAGTGTTCCAGGGAACTTCCCCCCTATGCTGGAGAGGTTGTGGTCTTCCTGGCGACATGTTACACATTTGTTGGGAATGCCCTAAAATTAAACCCCTTTGGGATAGTGGTTTTCGCGCTCTAACTGACATTGGAATTAGAATACCTAGTTGCCTGGCCACTGTCCTCCTCCACTTGGACTTACACACCTTGACTAAACATCATAGCTTAATGAGTGTATATCTACTCTCCTCCATCAAAACAAACATAGCTAGGGCATGGAAAAAGGAACTACTCCCTAAATGGAGGGAGATTGTGGGTACAATGGCCTTTCTCTACACTATGGAAAAGGCCATATATCATGTCCTGAATAAATCTGACTTGTTTGAAATGGCATGGGCTAATTGGAAAGATAAGTATGAGACCCTTTGGCGCCCATCTGCCACGACACAAGACGCCTCCCCCACTACCTGATATGTTGCCTGATTACCCTTGCCTTATGGACTGTCCCATTAGAAGAGACAGTCGGGAACTGCTTCCCACCCCCCATTCCTCTTTCTATGCTCCCCTCTCCCCCCCCCTTCCCTGCACCATTCTTAAAAGACTTATGGTGTTGTATTGAGCATACACTTGTTCTCTCATGTTTAAATGGTTTAATCATCATATTTGATCTTTGTACATGTTGAGTACTGCTTAAATATCAATGTACTGCTTATAATTGTTATTGGACCACTGTGTCCGATCCTTCACTGTGTGTCTATCTGTGTAGGGGTCCTGCAAGTCCCCAATTGTTATTTCTAATTTTCAAAAGAAATAAAAACATATTTAAAAAAAATAATCATGTTTATATTCTGCGGTGTAAGAGAGGCCGGGATAAGATCCTGACTTGTTGCTAGCTGTGGGTGTACTCCTGCTAAAGTCTGCAAAGCACCTTAGTCCTAGCCAGCAACTCGCCATTAGTCCCCCGCATAACCAAGGTTTCAGCATCCATCGCTTTATGCAGGTGGTGGTGGGAAGACTGTTAAATAATATGCAGTAAAAAGCACACATACAAAACCTAGTTATATTAATGTTTGTTTCCTGCATTTAGCTGCTGATTTATGTCCGTTTAATGGCCGCATAAACACTCTCAGCTGGTTTTGCTCTTTGCCCCATAACTGTGCTGTGAGAGGGACTTCAGACCTTTTCGTCTGTTTGTATTAATTGCAGACTTTCAGTTGCTTTGGATTTTTGTACAGAAAAGTTATTTTATGTCTGTTTGCTGCAAGGCCGTGAGCACAGGCAGTGGGGAGAATGTTTTTGCTAGATGTAAAATCAAAGCAAGAAAACTATGTGGGACATTACAGGATCAGACAGAGAAGCTTAGACGAAGGCTGGTAGAGGTAAGTGACAGAGCTCAGGTAGACAAATATGTCAGTACGTGTGAACGCAGGCTTGGTGCAGATACATATCGTACTCTAATAGAGAAGTCAGCACTATTGGTGAAAAACACCTAAAAGCATCTAAACCACACATCAACTGATATCTTTGTTTGGAAAGTGTGCAGACGTTTGCACTTTTTAATGTATTCTGATTTTAGTGAAATGAATCATTTCTGCTGCTGTCATAGGTAATTATTGCAGAGCTGTCTGATGTACAATTAGTGCTGTAGATACTTTTTCTGTGTGTGCCGCTGTCTTGCCTCATTGCTGGAGTTCTGTAAAACGCAGCGAACTTAACCGGATTTGGCACAAATTTCTGTGTTCAGGACAAGTCTGCCTGATTTTTGAATAGCGATTTCAGACAATACGGCTGCCGCATGTGCAGTAAATAGCCTAAAATGAAATTGTCTGGGAAAGTGAACACAAACACATTGGGCTAGATTACAGATGGAGCACAACGCTCCTGTGCGCTGGTGTTGGGGTAAAAATGTGGATAGCAAATGTGTCCTCGTGGTAGCACAGCAAACTCAAATCTCTGGTTAAGTGGAAAAAAACTATTATAATGTACAGTAACACCGTCTGATAAAAATTGTTTTTTAAAATATTGCACGGATAAGTTATAAGGGCTCAAAGTGAGGAGATGTGAGGTGTTAGAAACAAAACGGACGGAAAGTGCTTTTACATAGGGATCCTATGTGACACATTTATTAACCTAGAAATCTCTTTAAAAAATATATATATATGGATACAGTATATACCTATATATATATTTATATGTCTATATACAATTAAAAAAGTTTCTTACAATTGCATGTTCTGTATGAAACAGGGAAGCTACAGTATCCCACAAAAGTCAGTACACCCCTCACATTTTTGTAAATATTTTATTATATCTTTTCATGCGGCAACACTGAAGAAATTACACTTTGCTACAATGTAAAGTAGTGAGTGTACAGCCTGTATAACAGTGTAAATATTTTATTATATCTTTTCATGCGACAACACTGAAGAAATTACACTTTGCTACAATGTAAAGTAGTGAGTGTACAGCCTGTATAACAGTGTAAATTTGCTGTCCCCTCAAAATAACTCAACACACAGCCATTAATGTCTAAACCGTTGGCAACAAAAGTGAGTACACCCCTAAGTGGAAATGTGCAAATTGGGTCCAAAGTGTCAATATTTTGTGTAGCCAGCATTATTTTCCAGCACTGCCTTAACGCTCTTGGGCATGGAGTTCGCCAGAGCTTCACAGGTTGCCACTGGAGTCCTCTTCCACTCCTCCATGAAGACATCACTGAGTTGGTGGATTTTAGAGACCTTGCACTCCCCCACCTTCCGTTTGAGGATGCCCCACAGATGCTCAATAGAGTTTAGGTCTGTAGACATGCTTGGCCAGTCCATCACCTTTACCCTCAGCTTCTTTAGCAAGGCAGTGGTCACGTTGGAGGTGTGTTTGGGGTCGTTATCATGTTGGAATACTGCTCTGTGGCCCAGTCTCTGAAGGGAGGGTATCATGCTCTGCTTCAGTATGTCACAGTACATGTTGGCATTCATGATTCCCTCAATGAACTGTAGCTCCCCAGTGCCGGCAACACTCTTGCAGGCCCAGACCATGACTCTCCCATCACCATGCTTGACTGTAGGCAAGACACACTTGTCTTTGCACTCCTCACCTGGTTGCCGCCACACTTGACACCATCTGACCCAAATAAGTTTATCTTGGTCTCATCGGACCACAGGACATGGTTCCAGTAATCCATGTCCTTAGCCTGCTTGTCTTCAGCAAACTGTTTGCAGGCTTTCTTGTGCACCATCTTTAGAAGAGGCTTCCTTCTGGGACAACAGCCATGCAGACCAATTTGATGCAGTGTGCGGCATACGGTTTGAGCACTGACAGGCTAACCCCCCACACCTTCAACCTCTGCAGCAATGTTGGCAGCACTCATACGTCTGTTTCCCAAAGACTTCTGGATATGATGCTGAACATGTGCACTCAACTTCTTTGGTTGACCATGGCAAGGCCTGTTCTGAGTGGAACCTGTCCTGTGAAACCGCTTTATGGTCTTGCCCACCGTGCAGCAGCTCAGTTTCAGGGTCTTGGTAATTTTCTTATAGCCTATGCCATCTTTATGTAGAGCAACAATTCTTTTTTTCAGATCCTCAGAGAGTTATTTGCCATGAGGTGCCATGTTGAACTTCCAGTGACCAGTATGAGAGAGTGAGAGAGTGATAACACCAAATTTAACACACCTGCTCCCCTGTCACACCTGAGACCTTGTGACACTAATGAGTCACATGACACTGGGGAGGAAAAATGGCTAATCAGGCCCAATTTGGACATTTCCACTTAGGGGTGTACTCACTTTTGTTGCCAACGGTTTAGACATTAATGGCTGTGTGTTGAGTTATTTTGAGGGGACAACAAATTCACACTGTTATACAGGCTGTACACTCACTACTTTACATTGTAGCAAAGTGTCATTTCTTCAGTTGTGTCACATAAAAAGATATACTAAAATATTTACAAAAATGTGAGGGGTGTACTCACTTTTGTGGGATACTGTATATGTATATACATACATACTGTATATACAAATATAAACACACACACACATATATATATATATATATATATATATATATACACATACATATATATGCATATTTATACATACATGTATACAAATATAAACACAAAAATATATGTTTATATTCAAACATACAGTATACACAAATATAAACACATAAATATATATGTTTATTCATACATACAGTATATACACACATAAACACGTACATATATATGTATATTTACACATACTGTATATACACATATTAACACATAAATATATATTTTTATATTCAAGGACATACAGTATATATATACATGTGTATCTGCCTTCTGGGTTGCACAAGTTTTAGCATGAAAACAAGGCTCCATTGATGACTATGGGGAAATGTGATCCTGCAATTACATTTCGCCGAGGGGTCTTAAATTGCGACTCGGAGGTTCGCAAAAATCCTTGCCATCCCTAATCTTGCACTAATATCACAGACAGAAACAACAAAACGGAGCATAAATATGTTGCTCGCTGAAGCGCACTCCGTACGTAATCTAGCCATTTTTGTTGTTACATATAAGGTTTGATTTGCGGGTGCCTGTACTTTACCTAGATTTGCCTGTACGCTTGGTGTTGGGTAAAGCTGCAAGAGAAATGTAAGACTGAATGATTAAAGCAAACACAAAAATCACAACAATTATTAAAAATTATATTTTAATCAATGGTCTCCCATCCATTTTCTCCTTCTGAGACTTGTAATCAGTTTCACCTTTCTACATAAATTATATTTCTGTGACACACATTGTCTTGTGACTCTTGCGTGCTGCATGTGTATTCTGTTGTGGGGGGTTTCTTAACCTCCTATGTTTTTCTAACACAAATCATATAGTTGCACAGAGTGATTTAGTATAACTGCCTCACTCTCAGTAAGGTAACATGATTATTATAGTGTCACCTGCTGTTTATATCCGGCTGTTATACGGCCACTCACATGCGCTGATAGTAAAATCATATTGTATTGTTACACAGTGATTTAGTATAACTGCCTCACTCTCAGTAAGGTAAGATGATTATTATAGTGTCACGTGCTGTTTATATCCGGCTGTTATACGGCCACTCACATGCGCTGATAGTAAAATCATATTGTATTATTACACAGTGATTTAGTATAACTGCCTCACTCTCAGTAAGGTAACATGATTTTTATAGTGTCACGTGCTGTTTATATCCCGCTGCGTTACGGCCACTCACATGCTCTGATAGTAAAATCATATTGTATTGTTACACAGTGATTTAGTACAACTGCCTCACTCTCATTAAGGTAACATGATTATTATAGTGTCACGTGCTGTTTATATCCAGCTGTGATACAGTCACTCACATGCTCTGATAGTAAAATCATATTGTATTGTTACACAGTGATTTAGTATAACTGCCTCACTCTCAGTAAGGTAACATGATTTTTATAGTGTCACGTGCTGTTTATATCCGGCTGTTATACGGCCACTCACATGCGCTGATAGTAAAATCATATTGTATTGTTACACAGTTATTTAGTACAACTGCCTCACTCTCAGTAAGGTAACATGATTTTTATAGTGTCACGTGCTGTTTATATCCGGCTGTTATACGGCCACTCACATGCGCTGATAGTAAAATCATATTGTATTGTTACACAGTTATTTAGTACAACTGCCTCACTCTCAGTAAGGTAACATGATTTTTATAGTGTCACGTGCTGTTTATATCCCGCTGCGTTACGGCCACTCACATGCTCTGATAGTAAAATCATATTGTATTGTTACACAGTTATTTAGTACAACTGCCTCACTCTCAGTAAGGTAACATGATTATTATAGTGTCACGTGCTGTTTATATCCAGCTGTGATACAGTCACTCACATGCTCTGATAGTAAAATCATATTGTATTGTTACACAGTGATTTAGTATAACTGCCTCCCTCTCAGTAAGGTAACATGATTATTATAGTGTCACGTGCTGTTTATATCCGGCTGTGATACGGCCACTCACATGCTTTGATAGTAAAATCATATTGTATTGTTACACAGTGATTTAGTACAACTGCCTCACTCTCAGTAAGGTAACATGATTATTATAGTGTCACGTGCTGTTTATATCCGGCTGTGATACGGCCACTCACATGCTCTGATAGTAAAATCATATTGTATTGTTACACAGTGATTTAGTATAACTGCCTCCCTCTCAGTAAGGTAACATGATTTTTATAGTGTCACGTGCTGTTTATATCCGGCTGTGTTACAGCTACTCACATGCTCTGATAGTAAAATCATATTGTATTGTTACACAGTGATTTAGTATAACTGCCTCCCTCTCAGTAAGGTAACATGATTATTATAGTGTCACGTGCTGTTTATATCCGGCTGTTATACGGCCACTCACATGCTTTGATAATAAAATCATATTGTATTGTTACACAGTGATTTAGTACAACTGCCTCACTCTCAGTAAGCTAACATGATTTTTATAGTGTCACGTGCTGTTTATATCCGGCTGTGATACGGCCACTCACATGCTTTGATAGTAAAATCATATTGTATTGTTACACAGTGATTTAGTACAACTGCCTCACTCTCAGTAAGGTAACATGATTATTATAGTGTCACGTGCTGTTTATATCCGGCTGTGATACGGCTACTCACATGAGCTGATAGTAAAATCATATTGTATTGTTACACAGTGATTTAGTACAACTGCCTCACTCTCAGTAAGGTAACATGATTATTATAGTGTCACGTGCTGTTTATATCCGGCTGTTATACGGCCACTCACATGCTTTGATAGTAAAATCATATTGTATTGTTACACAGTGATTTAGTACAACTGCCTCACTCTCAGTAAGGTAACATGATTATTATAGTGTCACGTGCTGTTTATATCCGGCTGTGATACGGCCACTCACATGCTCTGATAGTAAAATCATATTGTATTGTTACACAGTGATTTAGTACAACTGCCTCACTCTCAGTAAGGTAACATGATTATTATAGTGTCACGTGCTGTTTATATCCGGCTGTGATACGGCCACTCACATGCTCTGATAGTAAAATCATATTGTATTGTTACACAGTGATTTAGTATAACTGCCTCACTCTCAGTAAGGTAACATGATTATTATAGTGTCACGTGCTGTTTATATCCGGCTGTTATACGGCCACTCACATGCTCTGATAGTAAAATCATATTGTATTGTTACACAGTGATTTAGTACAACTGCCTCACTCTCAGTAAGGTAACATGATTATTATAGTGTCACGTGCTGTTTATATCCGGCTGTTATACTGCCACTCACATGCTTTGATAGTAAAATCATATTGTATTGTTACACAGTGATTTAGTACAACTGCCTCACTCTCAGTAAGGTAACATGATTATTATAGTGTCACGTGCTGTTTATATCCGGCTGTTATACTGCCACTCACATGCTCTGATAGTAAAATCATATTGTATTGTTACACAGTGATTAAGTATAACTGCCTCACTCTCAGTAAGGTAATATGATTATTATAGTGTCACCTGCTGTTTATATCCAGCTGCGTTACGGCCACTCACATGCTCTGATAGTAAAATCATATTGTATTGTTACACAGTGATTTAGTACAACTGCCTCACTCTCAGTAAGGTAACATGATTATTATAGTGTCACGTGCTGTTTATATCCGGCTGTGATACGGCTACTCACATGAGCTGATAGTAAAATCATATTGTATTGTTACACAGTGATTTAGTACAACTGCCTCACTCTCAGTAAGGTAACATGATTATTATAGTGTCACGTGCTGTTTATATCCGGCTGTTATACTGCCACTCACATGCTCTGATAGTAAAATCATATTGTATTATTACACAGTGATTAAGTACAACTGCCTCACTCTCAGTAAGGTAACATGATTATTATAGTGTCACGTGCTGTTTATATCCGGCTGTTATACGGCCACTCACATGCTCTGATAGTAAAATCATATTGTATTGTTACACAGTGATTTAGTACAACTGCCTCACTCTCAGTAAGGTAACATGATTATTATAGTGTCACGTGCTGTTTATATCCGGCTGTTATACGGCCACTCACATGCTCTGATAGTAAAATCATATTGTATTATTACACAGTGATTAAGTATAACTGCCTCACTCTCAGTAAGGTAATATGATTATTATAGTGTCACCTGCTGTTTATATCCAGCTGCGTTACGGCCACTCACATGCGCTGATAGTAAAATCATAGGCTTCAAGTGTGCGTAAGACAAGTATTGTTATAGACGCGCATCCAGAGGTGAGATTTGCAACAATAAAACTATTAAAACAACCTTTATCTGGAGGATAAACATCCATTTTTTCCTGCAATAGATCAACACCCAAGCTGAGTGTTAAAACATTCTAAATACATTAATACTTTATTTCAGTTGTTTTTTTAATGGTAAATCCCACATCATTTACCTTTTTTAGAGGAGCTAATCTGGGTTTGTTACTAGAGTAGATATAGCAATACACTGAGCTTCCAATTCTTGCAGAATTCACAAAAATATTACGTGATGGCAAACCTTGGTATTCCAGGTGTTTCAGAACTACATTTCCCATGAATCTCGACTGGACTGCAGAGTGCCTGAGCCTCATGGGAAATGTAGTTCTGAAAACACCTGGAGTGCCAAGGTTTGCCATCACTGACTTAGCTAAAATTTATCCACAATTAAACATATATTACAGTCTCAGGGCTTTTATTGTCCCTATAAAATACTGCACCTCTTGGTATAAAAAGAAGCGTTGCACTTATGTTGTGCAGCGTTTGTTGTTGTACGGATGTTTGCCGTCAGTTCCTTATCATCGTGCAGCTGAGTGATAAATGTGTGAAACTGAATCACCATAGTTACTAAAGTCAACAGCTTTATAGATATCACACTGTGACCTGTAGCGACATAAGCCGACCTTGTATCATATCAACTTGATTTATATTGTGTGTTATTATCAGGTATTTGTAGAGCGCCAACAGATTCCGCAGTGCTGAGCAAACAATTTCACTACCTCTGTTAGCTCCCTCAATTTGCTCCCTCAAATATTAAGTTCTAGAACCTCAGCTTGAATCACAGACTCGTATGCATATACACTGTGAACTCTTGCACATGCTCAGTAGGAGCTGGTGTCTCAGAAAGTGTGCATATAACTGTATCATGTGACGGCCATCAGCCAATCACAGACTCATATACATATAGAGTGTGAACTCTTGCACATGCTCAGTAGCAGCTAGTGCCTCAGACAGTGTGCATATAACATCATGTGACAGCCATCAGTCAATCACAGCCTCATATACGTATATACACTGCGATCTCTTGCACATGCTCAGTAGTAACTAGTGCCTCAGACAGTGTGCATATAACTGTATCATGTGACAGTCATCAGCTAATCACAGACTCATATATGTATACACTGTGATCTCTTGCACATGCTCAGTAGTAACTGGTGCCTCAGACAGTGTGCATATAACTGTATCATATGATAGCCATCGGCTAATCACGGACTCATATACGTATACAGTGTGATTTCTTGCACATGCTCAGTAGTTACTGGTGCCTCAGACAGTGTGCATATAACTGTATCATGTGACAGCCATCAGCTAATCATAGACTCATATACATATACACTGTGCTCTCTTGCACATGCACAGTAGCAGCTGGTGCCTCAGACAGTGTGCATATAACTGTATCATGTGACATCCATCAGCCAATTACAAACTCATATACGTACACACTGAACTCTTGCACATGCTCAGTAGTAGCTGGTGCCTCAGACAGTGTCTATATAACTGTATCATGTGACAACCTTCAGCCAATCACAGACTCATATAAATATACACTGTGAACTATTGCACATGCACACTAGGAGCTGGTGCCTCAGTAAGTGTGCATATAACTGTATCATGTGACAGCCATCAGCTAATCACATACTCCTATACTGTCAGGCAAGCTAGAATCACTGAAAGAATAAAGAATTTTACTAGTAGTTTAAACCACAGCTGCTGAGATATATAAATGTTGTTTTGTTGCTAAGAGGTGTGAGGTAAGCAAATAAATCACCTAGATGGTGATCTGCAAGCCTCATTAACTACAAGCAGTTAGTATTATGGTTTAGATGTGACATAGGACTCTAATGCTGCCACCTGTGAAGTATTCACTATAAAATGCAGCAGAGTATTATTGCAGGAACCAATAGGTAACAAAGGTAAGGTAGGAAAAATACTATGCACTCAAGGAGGTAAATGGTAGACAAATACTAAGTCAGAGGTAGCCAGAGTACATAAACAGATCAGCTTAAATAAGCATAGGGAATTGCTTAGGTAGTTCGTTAATATAATAACACTTAGAGCACTCGAGTACCTTGATCCGAATGTGTAAGTGGATAGAACAGGCTTCGGTAGTCAGGAAAGCAGAGAAACTGACCGGTCAGGGTTCCGGAACGGCAGGAGGATCAGGTAGTGCCGGTTAGATCCGTGAAGCTGGCGTGCGACGTCACCGTGGATGGATTCCAAATCCGGCTAGAGTGTAAAGTAGTTCCACTTGAGGGAATAGTGTGTGCGATCCGTGCAGCAAGCAGCAGGAAGGAAAAAGCTTCTTAGAAACAAACTAGTAAGTTAGAACAAAGTCACTGATGAAATATAACTGCTAACTCTGGTAAATTGAATTAGCAGTCAGGAATTCTCAAGGCTTAGTTTCAGGTAAAACATCAATACCAAGCAAAGAAGTAGAGGCTGCTGGGAATTATATAGGATTGAGGAGGAATTGTAATTGATTCTTAAAGGTACAGCACAGTATTCAAAAGAAAAGGCTGGTTGCTGAGTGACATCCTGACAGGACCCCCCCCCCCCCTCAAGGAGCAACTCCTGTGCTCAAGGTCGAGGGCGATGCGGGTTTCTGCGATGAAACAAGACGACCAGTCTAGGAGTAGAGTAGATCAGCGATGGTAGTAGTTTCCTATCGTAATAGAACTTTTGGGTTCTCTTGGCGTCTTCGATAGTTGCCTTGATGGTAGCGAAGTTAGACGAAATCAGATCTGAGAGCTCAGATACGTTGGGTGAGGTGCTCTGAATGTCAGGTAGAATTTGAAAACGTGGATGGAACCCATAATTCACATAGAAAGGGGTCTTCTTGGTAGTAGAATGGATGGTGTTGTTGAAACAAAACTCAGCATCAGGAAGATGGGTGGACCAAGATAGGGGCTGTGATGAGCAATAGGTTCTGAGGAATTGTTCAAGCCATTGGTTTGACCTTTCTGTCTGGCCATTTGTCTGTGGGTGGTATGCAGTGCTTAATTTCTTGTCAATAGAAAAAGCTTTACAGAACTCAGACCACAATCTGCTAGAGAATTGGGTACCACGGTCACTTAATATGCTGTTTGGAATACCATGGTACTTGAAGACATGTGAAATAAGTAATTGGATAGTTTCGGATGCTGTAGGGAGTTTGTGATATGGAATAAAGTGGGACATCTTACTAAAAAGATCAACTACAACAAGAATGGTAGTATTATTCATGGATTTAGGTAAGTCAACGATAAAATCTACTGCAATCTCTAACCAGGGTCTACTGGGAGTAGGTAAAGGGATTAACAACCCATAGGGTGAATGTTTCTCTCTTTTGGAAGTTGTACAGCTACTACAGGTAAGGACATGAGACCTAATGTCTTGTGAGATACCGGGCCACCAGTAAGTTCTTCCAATAAGTTCCTGGGTTTTCTTAATGCCAGGGTGTCCTGCCAGCAAAGATTTGTGACATGATAGTAGTATCATTTGACGTAAAGTAGGTGGGATGTATAACTTATCCTCAAAATAATAAAGGCCATCTTGCTTCCGTGTTAGTGATGTTGGTTTAGTCAAATCATTTTGTTGTTCCTGTAAAAGACAAGACTTGGATTCTATTACGAAAGAAACAAAATTTTCCAGTGGAATAACAGTATCTTCTGAAGCCTTGGAACGGCAGTGAGTCGGCAGCCTGGATAAAGCATCTGCCTTATGGTTTTTATTTGCAGGACGGAAAATGATCTGAAAGTTAAACATGGAGAAGAAAAGATTCCATCTAACCTGTCTAGCAGAGAGAGTTCTTGTAGATTTCAGGTACTGTAGATTACGGTGATCCGTATAAATGAGTGTTGGAATTAGGGTGCCCTCCAGAAGATGTCTCCAGTGCTCCAGTGACATTTTGATAGCCAATAACTCTTTATCCCCAATGGGATAGTTTTGTTCTGAGGATGATAAACTGTGAGAATAGAAGGCCACAGGATGTAGAGGTTGGTTAATGCCTTGGCGTTGTGAAAGAACCGCACCAACGGCTACATCTGAAGCGTCCACTTCAAGGACATAAAGTAGATTGGGGTTAGAAAAGCGAAGAATTGGAACTGTAGTGAATCTGTGTTTTAGATGGTTAAACACTTTTTGTGCATTTTCATCCCAATGAAAAGGTACAGTAGTTTTCGTTAGAGTGGTTAGTGGTTTTGTTATGTTAGAAAAGTTTTTAATAAATTTGCGATAGAAGTTCGCAAAACCGAGAAAACTCTGAACTTCCTTTCTAGTCTTGGGAGTAGGCCAATCAATTATTTCTTGGATCTTTGCATCTTCCATACGGATACCTGTAGAGCTTATTACATATCCAAGGAAACTGATGCTTTGTGAGTTAAAAATGCACTTCTCAGGCTTAGCATACAGGGAATTACTCATTAACCTAGAAAGGACCTGTCTGACATGTGTTATATGTTCAGTTAAATTCTTAGAATATATCAAGATGTCATCCAGGTAAATGACAAGGAAAACATCAAGAAAGTCTCGGAAAAGGTCATTAATTAGGTGTTGAAAAGTGGCTGGGGCGTTACATAGGCCAAAAGGCATGATGGTGTACTCGTACAGGCTGTCGCGAGTACGGAACGCCGTCAGCCACTCATCGCCACTTCTCACATGGATTAGATTGTACGCACCCCTTAGATCTAATTTGGTGAAAAATCTAGCACCCTCTAGTCTTTCTATTAGCTCTGGGATTAGAGGTAGGGGATATCGATTTTTTATTGTGACCTTATTTAACTGTCTGTAGTCGACTATGGGACGTAAACTGCCGTCTTTGTTTTTAACGAAAAACATACCGGCTCCGGCTGGTGAAGGGGATGGGCGTATGAACCCTTTTTTTAAGTTGTCTTCAAGATAAGACTTCAAGTGAGTAAGTTCGGGTTTGGATAAGGGAAATATGTGTCTGTCAGGCTCTGTCAGGCAAGCTAGAATCACTGAAAGAATAAAGAATTTTACTAGTAGTTTAAACCACAGCTGCTGAAATATATATATGTTGTATTGTTGCTAAGAGGTGTGAGGTAAGCAAATAAATCACCTAGATGGTGATCTGCAAGCCTCATTAACTACAAGCAGTTAGTATTATGGTTCAGATGTGACATAGGACTCTAATGCTGCCACCTGTGAAGTATTCACTATAAAATGCAGCAGAGTATTATTGCAGGAACCAATAGGTAACAAAGGTAAGGTAGGAAAAATACTATGCACTCAAGGAGGTAAATGGTAGACAAATACTAAGTCAGAGGTAGCCAGAGTACATAAACAGATCAGCTTAAATAAGCATAGGGAATTGCTTAGGTAGTTCGTTAATATAATAACACTTAGAGCACTAGAGTACCTTGATCCGAATGTGTAAGTGGATAGAACAGGCTTCGGTAGTAAGGAAAGCAGAGAAACTTACCGGTCAGGGTTCCGGAACGGCAGGAGGGTCAGGTAGTGCCGGTTAGATCCATGAAGCTGGCGTGTGACGTCACCGCGGATGGATTACAAATCCGTCTAGAGTGTAAAGTAGTTCCGCTTGAGGGAATAGTGTGTGCGATCCGTGCAGCAAGCAGCAGGAAAGAAAAAGCTTCTTAGAAACAAACTAGTAAGTTAGAACAAAGTCACTGATGAAATATAACTGCTAACTCTGGTAAATTGAATTAGTAGTCAGGAATTTTCAAGGCTTAGTTTCAGGTAAAACATCAATACCAAGCAAAGAAGTAGAGGCTGCTGGGAATTATATAGGATTGAGGAGGAATTGTAATTGATTCTTAAAGGTACAGCACAGTATTCAAAAGAAAAGGCTGGTTGCTGAGTGACATCCTGACATATACGTATATATTGTGATCTCTTGCACATGCTCAGTAGTAACTGGTGTCTCATACAGTGTGCATAGAATTTTATCATGTGACAGCCATCAGCTAATCACAGACTCATATACATATACACTGTGATCTCTTGCACATGCTCAGTAGTAACTGGTGCCTCAGACAGTGTGCATATAACTGTATCATGTGACAGCAATCAGCCAGTCACAGACTCATATACGTATACACTGTGATCTCTTGCACATGCACAATAGTAATTGGTGCCTCAGTAAGTGTGTATTCAACTGTATCATGTGACAGCCAACAGCTAATCACAGACTCTTAAACATAAACATATACACTGTGATCTCTTGCACATGCTCAGTAGCAGCTGGTGCCTCAGACAGTGTGCATATAACTGTATCATGTGACAGCCATCAGCTAATCACAGACTCATGTACGTATACACTGTGAGCTCTTGCACATGCTCAGTAGTAGCTGGTGCCTCAGACAGTGTGCATATAACTGTATCATGTGACAGCCATCAGCTAATCACAGACTCATGTACGTATACACTGTGATCTCTTGCACATGCTCAGTAGTAACTGGTGCCTCAGTAAGTGTGCATATAACTGTATCATGTGACAGCCAGCAGCTAATCACAGACTTATATACGTATACACTGTGATCTCTTGAACATGCTCAGTAGTAACTGGTGCCTCAGACAGTGTGCATATAACTGTATCATGTGACAGCCATCAGCTAATCAGACTCATATACATATACACTGTGATCTCTTGCACATGCTCAGTAGTAACTGGTGCCTCAGACAGTGTGCATATAACTGTATCATGTGACAGCCATCAGCTAATCACAGACTCATATACGTATACACTGTGAGCTCTTGCACATGTTTAGTAGTAGCTGGTGCCTCAGACAGTGTGCATATTATCTTTTTCATTAGCATTATTTGTCAACAGTATATTATAATGCTTCATAATAGTCAGTGAGGCTGAATTTTGTGCAATTCCTAATATAATATTAAGAACAATGCGCAGGATCTCAGAGGATGAGCTGTATTTCCTAATCTTCAGACGGCTGTCTCTCTGAGCTTCTCCTGTCCTGTAAAGGTCAGGCTTTTTTTACCTATGGGGCTAGAGTCACTGCCACAGAGGCTAATATGTGCCAGTAAGTGAATCTTTTGTGGAACCCAAATCTCTTCCACCTACTCACTCTCTCCTAATATTATTAGACTGGGGATTGTAGAGGAGGGTGATTCATGTCTCTGCTCTTTTAACTAATCCCCCCCCCCACCCCTGGGAAACGTGCTCCCCCCCTCCCCCCCCCCGCTAACTCCCACACCTGTAACATGCCATCAACTAATCACAGACTCATATACATATACACTGTGATCTCTTGCACATGCACAATAGTAACTGGTGCCTCAGTAAGTGTGCATACAACTGTATCATGTGACAGCCATCAGCTAATCACAGACTCATATACATATACACTGTGATCTCTTGCACATGCTCAGTAGCAGCTGGTGCCTCAGACAGTGTGCATATAACTGTATCATGTGACGGCCATCAGCTAATCACAGACTCATATACATATACACTGTGAGCTCTTGCACATTCTCAGTAGTAACTGGTGCCTCAGACAGTGTGCATATAACTGTATCATGTGACAGTCATCAGCTAATCACAGCAGTGACGTGCAGTAATAGGAGGCAGGGGAGGCAGTGCCTCCCCTGTCCAATGAGGGAAAAAAAAGATTTTAATTAATCATATTTATTAAAAAAAAAAGTGTTTGTTATTATCTCATTGATTCTTTGTCCATTACTGCGCTTTGCGCATGCGCTGTGTGCACTGCAAATATTCACCCGGCATCCATATTCCATTGTTGCGCAATTAGGAGGCAGTGAGCTGGTCCGCTGCCCCCATTAATTGCGCAACAATGGATCTAAAGCTCTCACTTAGAGCTGCGCCACCCACTGGTGACTCGCAGGGCCCTGTACAAGCTCTAATGGAGGCGGTTCTCAAAACTGCCTCCATGATGAGCTAGGTCACTTCAGCCAATCACAGCATTCAGCAGCACTGCGGGGAGGCGTGCCTGCTGGGCTGCTGATTGATAGGTGTGGGCCATGTGACCATTTTGTGACGCTGACAGAGATTGACTGGCGGGCAGACTCAGTAGAGGGAGCTGAGTGCTGAGAGACTCTCTGCTGCGTGCCCGTGCCGTGCTGCTGCCTAGTGCCCCACTTGACTTGTGTTGTGGCTGTCTGGAGGACTCTATGGACTGGATGGAGGAGCGGAGGTGCTGCCAGCTGGTGAGCACAGTGTGACCGTGACCGCCCTGGTGATGCCTGGTGTTGCAGGAGGCGGTGACACTTCCTTAGGTAACGAGTTCTAGTTTGATTTTCTTTTCATTGCAGGAGATACTCCCCCCCCCCCCCCCCGGGCCTCTAGTCTTAAATGTGACATCTTATCACACTTTCTTTTAGCAATAAACAATTCTCCTGCCAATTCTCTGCATAGGCCATGAACTGATTTATTTATAATAATCATATTACCTTATATGCACCTCTTCTCTACAATAAACAGACCCAATTTGGCTAACCTCATGGTATGTGATTCATGTTTGTCAGTTTAAAAGTAAATGTGTTTTAGATCAGCTTGATTCACACAGGCTTTTACCCCTCTAGTAGATTTTTAACTGATGACCCTTTTTATTAATTGTAATTTTGCACTAGCTATTCTTGCCTCTGAAAAGTAAATATACATTTTACATTGCTGTGCATATACCATTTATATTTTGATACTTTGTGCGGTGTGGGTGCCAGACAGACTGACACTGCCGAGCGAGTCCCAGTAATTACGGTAAGTAATAATTTTTTTTAGCTTCGCCTTCCACAAATCCTATTCACCTGATCTGTCATTAAGACAGAGTGATTTCTCAGGGCCAATCCAATCCATGCTCCACAATGTAGGTGTATGCGGTGTGTTTTAACTGATTGGAAATTGGAATAATAACAGGGATTATTGCTTTAATAACTACGTGGTCCTAATGACAATAATTTGTATATTTTAGCAAGGCAGCTGTCATAAGGATATTTGGTTTCTAATAAAACTTTAACATGTCCTGTCTGTATGTGTTTGAGTTAGTCTGTGTGAGTGTGTTTAAGTTAGTCTGTGTGAGTCTGAGTGTGTATGTCTGTGTGTGTTTGAGTAAGTCTGATTGTGTGTGTTTGTATGTGTGTTTGAGTAAGTGTGAGTGTGTTTGAGTGTGTATGTCTGTGTGTTTGAGTAAGTCTGATTGTGTGTGTTTGTATGTGTGTTTGAGTAAGTGTGAGTGTGTTTGAGTGTGTATGTCTGTGTGTTTGAGTAAGTCTGATTGTGTGTGTTTGTATGTGTGTTTGAGTAAGTGTGAGTGTGTTTGAGTGTGTATGTCTGTGTGTTTGAGTAAGTCTGATTGTGTGTGTTTGTATGTGTGTTTGAGTAAGTTGTGAGTGTGTTTGAGTGTGTATGTCTGTGTGTTTGAGTAAGTCTGATTGTGTGTCTTTGTATGTGTGTTTGAGTAAGTGTGAGTGTGTTTGAGTAAGTCTGTATGTGTGTTTGAGTGAGTGTGTTTGTGTGTGTGTGTGTTTGAGTGTCATTCTGTATGTGTGTCTGTGTATTTGTAGCGCCAACAGATTCCACAGCTATATTAATTTCATTTTAATTTTAAAAAGAAGCATCTTTGCACTATATTCACATTAGCAAAAATGCTACTAGAAAAATATATTACTGATTCAGGGCATACGCACATATGCTGCTCATGTGGTCTGGACCCTCATTCAAACATAGTACCTGTGATGGTCTGTATCATTTTATTGATGATTGGTGGCACTGTATTTGTGTGTTGTTGCACAAGTTCTAAGCAGCATATTTACATATTCTGCTGAACCTGCAGTAACTTTTCCTAGCAGCAGTTTTTGCTACTGCAACCTATTGCTAAAAGGGTGCTTTTTAGGATTGAAATGCACTAATGTATTTTAATTTAGACTATTAAAAATGCTTTGCAAATGAGCAACAGCTTAAAGCTTTTTTTCTTGTCATTATTATTGTAATTATTTGGTGTCTGTTTGTAAAATATGTTGTTACAGGGTAAAATTCTGACTTCAGATGTTGGGTCAGAACATGTGTTTAATTAGATTTGTAGTTATTTATAAGCTTCTGCTGGCAGGAGACTTCTGCTCGTCACTGGCTGAGTGGTTAATTAAGCTACCTCTATTAGGTTAATTTATGTGCTTTTCGGGCGTATCATAGCCTCACCAGCTTCAGACCTCACTGCACGTCACTGAATCACAGACTCATATACGTATACAGTACACTGTGATCTCTTGCACATGCTCAGTAGTAACTGGTGCCTCAGACAGTGTGCATATAACTGTATCATGTGACAGCCATCAGCTAATCACAGACTTATATACGTATACACTGTGATCTCTTGCACATGCTCAGTAGTAGCTGGTGCCTCAGTAAGTGTGCATATAACTGTATCATGTGACAGTCATCAGCTAATCACAGACTCATAAACGTATATACTGTGATCTCTTGCACATGCTCAGTAGTAACTGGTGTCTCATACAGTGTGCATATAATTTTATCATGTGACAGCCATCAGCTAATCACAGACTCATATACGTATACACTGTGATCTCTTGTACATGCTCAGTAGTAACTGGTGTCTCATACAGTGTGCATATAATTTTATCATGTGACAGCCATCAGCTAATCACAGACTTATATATGTATACACTGTGATCTCTTGCACATGCTCAGTAGTAACTGGTGCCTCAGACAGTGTGCATATAACTGTATCACGTGACAGCCATCAGCTAATCACAGACTCATATACATATACACTGTGATCTCTTGCACATGCACAATAGTAACTGGTGCCTCAGTAAGTGTGCATACAACTATATCATGTGACAGCCATCAGCTAATCACAGACTCATATACATATACACTGTGATCTCTTGCACATGCTCAGTAGCAGCTTTTGCCTCAGACAGTGTGCATATAACTGTATCATGTGACAGTCATCAGCTATTCACAGACTCATATACATATACACTGTAATCTCTTGCACATGCTCAGTAGTAACTGGTGCCTCAGACAGTGTGCATATAACTGTATCATGTGACGGCCATCAGCTAATCACAGACTCATATACATATACACTGTGATCTCTTGCACATGCTCAGTAGTAGCTGGTGCCTCAGACAGTGTGCATATAACTGTATCATGTGACAGCCATCAGCTAATCACAGACTCATGTACGTATACACAGTGAGCTCTTGCACATGCTCAGTAGTAACTGGTGCCTCAGTAAGTGTGCATATAACTGTATCATGTGACAGCCATCAGTTAATCACAGACTCATATACATTGTGAGCTCTTGCACATGCTCAGTAGTAACTGGTGCCTCAGACAGTGTGCATATAACTGTATCATGTGACAGCCATCAGCTAATCACAGACTCATATACGTATACACTGTGATCTCTTGCACATGCTCAGTAGTAACTGGTGTCTCATACAGTGTGCATATAATTTTATCATGTGACAGCCATCAGCTAATCACAGACTTATATACGTATACACTGTGATCTCTTGCACATGCTCAGTAGTAACTGGTGCCTCAGACAGTGTGCATATAACTGTATCATGTGACAGCCATCAGCTAATCACAGACTCATATACACTGTGATCTCTTGCACATGCTCAGTAGTAACTGGTGCCTCAGACAGTGTGCATATAACTGTATCATGTGACGGCCATCAGCTAATCACAGACTCATATACGTATACACTGTGATCTCTTGCACATGCACAATAGTAACTGGTGCCTCAGTAAGTGTGCATACAACTGTATCATGTGACAGCCTTAAGCTAATCACAGACTCATATACGTATACACTGTGATCTCTTGCACATGCACAGTAGTAACTGGTGCCTCAGTAAGTGTGCATACAACTGTATCATGTGACAGCCATCAGTTAATCACAGACTCATATACATATACACTGTGATCTCTTGCACATGCTCAGTAGCAGCTGGTGCCTCAGACAGTGTGCATATAACTGTATCATGTGACAGTCATCAGCTAATAACAGACTCATATACGTATACACTGTGATCTCTTGCACATGCTCAGTAGCAGCGGGTGCCTCAGACAGTGTGCATATAACTGTATCATGTGACAGCCATCAGCTAATCACAGACTCATATATGTATACACTGTGAGCTCTTACACATGCTCAGTAGTAACTGGTGCCTCAGTAAGTGTGCATATAACTGTATCATGTGACAGCCTTCATCTTATCACAGACTCATATATGTATACACTGTGAGCTCTTGCACATGCTCAGTAGTAACTGGTGCCTCAGACAGTGTGCATATAACTGTATCATGTGACGGCCATCAGCTAATCACAGACTCATATACATATACACTGTGATCTCTTGCACATGCTCAGTAGTAGCTGGTGCCTCAGACAGTGTGCATATAACTGTATCATGTGACAGCCATCAGCTAATCACAGACTCATGTACGTATACACAGTGAGCTCTTGCACATGCTCAGTAGTAACTGGTGCCTCAGACAGTGTGCATATAACTGTATCATGTGACAGCCATCAGCTAATCACAGACTCATATACATATACACTGTGATCTCTTGCACATGCTCAGTAGCAGCTGGTGCCTCAGACAGTGTGCATATAACTGTATCATGTGACAGTCATCAGCTAATAACAGACTCATATACGTATACACTGTGATCTCTTGCACATGCTCAGTAGCAGCTGGTGCCTCAGACAGTGTGCATATAACTGTATCATGTGACAGCCATCAGCTAATCACAGACTCATATATGTATACACTGTGAGCTCTTACACATGCTCAGTAGTAACTGGTGCCTCAGACAGTGTGCATATAACTGTATCATGTGACAGCCTTCATCTTATCACAGACTCATATATGTATACACTGTGAGCTCTTGCACATGCTCAGTAGTAACTGGTGCCTCAGACAGTGTGCATATAAATGTATCATGTGACAGTCATCAGCTAATCACAGACTCATATACATATACACTGTGATATCTTGCACATGCTCAGTAGTAACTGGTGTCTCAGACAGTGTGCATATAACTGTATCATGTGACAGCCATCAGCTAATTAAAGACTCATATACGTATACACTGTGAGCTCTTGCACATGTTTAGTAGTAACTGGTGCCTCAGACAGTGTGCATATAACTGTATCATGTGACAGCCATCAGCTAATCACAGACTCATATACATATACACTGTGATCTCTTGCACATGCTCAGTAGCAGCTGGTGCCTCAGACAGTGTGCATATAACTGTATCATGTGACAGTCATCAGCTAATAACAGACTCATATACGTATACACTGTGATCTCTTGCACATGCTCAGTAGCAGCGGGTGCCTCAGACAGTGTGCATATAACTGTATCATGTGACAGCCATCAGCTAATCACAGACTCATATATGTATACACTGTGAGCTCTTACACATGCTCAGTAGTAACTGGTGCCTCAGTAAGTGTGCATATAACTGTATCATGTGACAGCCTTCATCTTATCACAGACTCATATATGTATACACTGTGAGCTCTTGCACATGCTCAGTAGTAACTGGTGCCTCAGACAGTGTGCATATAACTGTATCATGTGACGGCCATCAGCTAATCACAGACTCATATACATATACACTGTGATCTCTTGCACATGCTCAGTAGTAGCTGGTGCCTCAGACAGTGTGCATATAACTGTATCATGTGACAGCCATCAGCTAATCACAGACTCATGTACGTATACACAGTGAGCTCTTGCACATGCTCAGTAGTAACTGGTGCCTCAGACAGTGTGCATATAACTGTATCATGTGACAGCCATCAGCTAATCACAGACTCATATACATATACACTGTGATCTCTTGCACATGCTCAGTAGCAGCTGGTGCCTCAGACAGTGTGCATATAACTGTATCATGTGACAGTCATCAGCTAATAACAGACTCATATACGTATACACTGTGATCTCTTGCACATGCTCAGTAGCAGCTGGTGCCTCAGACAGTGTGCATATAACTGTATCATGTGACAGCCATCAGCTAATCACAGACTCATATATGTATACACTGTGAGCTCTTACACATGCTCAGTATTAACTGGTGCCTCAGACAGTGTGCATATAACTGTATCATGTGACAGCCTTCATCTTATCACAGACTCATATACATATACACTGTGATATCTTGCACATGCTCAGTAGTAACTGGTGTCTCAGACAGTGTGCATATAACTGTATCATGTGACAGCCATCAGCTAATTAAAGACTCATATACGTATACACTGTGAGCTCTTGCACATGTTTAGTAGTAGCTGGTGCCTCAGACAGTGTGCATATTATCTTTTTCATTAGCATTATTTGTCAACAGTATATTATAATGCTTCATAATAGTCAGTGAGGCTGAATTTTGTGCAATTCCTAATATAATATTAAGAACAATGCGCAGGATCTCAGAGGATGAGCTGTATTTCCTCACCATCAGACGGCTGTCTCTCTGAGCTTCTCCTGTCCTGTAAAGGTCAGGCTTTTTTACCTATGGGGCCAGAGTCACTGACACAGAGGCTAATATGTGCCAGTAAGTGAATCTTTTGTGGAACCCAAATCTCTTCCACCTACTCACTCTCTCCTAATATTATTAGACTGGGGATTGCAGAGGAGGGTGATTCATATTCCTCCCCCCCCCCGCTAACTCCCACACCTGCAACATGTTCCAGGAGCCCTGTCACAAACACTTGGCAGGAAGCTTTTTACTCTTGTGTTTGGCAGATAGTAATTGAATGGGATATAAACAATGACTCAGTTCAGGGCGATGTGAACCCACTTGTATCACAGGTAAACTGTAGTGAGCAGAGCGATTCAGTGCTGTCATTACACACTGAGCTGTGCAACATTTGCAGATCGGAGTCACAAGCGCATGTGCAGTGCGGTATATGAGGACACTGGCCCGCAGGAAGAGAAATCATCAGCTTATGTTGTAAATTGTCTCTCCTTCATATAAAAAGACATTATTGAACTTCCCTTCCCGTCTGTGCTACAGAATTTTGTGGCGCTATACAAATAAATGATAATAATACACAGTTCCCAAGGTGAAAAAATGCCTTTAAAGCAATCCCTAAGGACCCTAATGATACTGACCAGGCTTCTTATAGAGTCTCGCTAGACCAGAGAGCTTAAGAGAATCTGCCTGGTGAGAAATATAATTGCACATGTTATATATTGTTGTCATTGTAGGTAAATGTATCAGGCATAGAGCAAATACATTACAGTACTTATATTGAAGTGTAGCTAAGGATATGGTCTGGAAGAAATATGGTTGGCTTATTGCAGCTAGGGGGTCTTAGGGTACATTTTAATTGGTTTCTTCTTACTTTCTGTGGGTGCACAAATGCTTATAGTGTGTGTGTCTGTGTGTATGTATATATATGTGTGTATATATATATATATATATATATATATATATATATATATATATATATGTGTGTGTTTGTGTGTGTGTGTGTGTGTGTATATATATATATATGTATATGTACACATACACACCCTAAACATTTGTGCAACCACAGAAAGAAACAAAAAAAAGTTTACCCTAAAACCCCTTTGCTCCTATAAACCAAACATATTTCCTCCAGACCATGGGTCCATTGCCCCACACCACCAACAGCCATCTTAGTACTATGAGATAAGGGAGCTCAGGCCTTATACAGTATGACTATTATGTACAGTATGTACCAGTTGTTTTTATGTCAGTAAACAGTAGATCTAAACTGATTTCTGATAGCGTTTCCCATCAAGGATAAACAAAGTCATATTGCCCAATGCGTTCTTCTCATGCAAAATATCATGACAGGACATCCCAGTCCAATTCTGTATTCACCTTTTTTATTCCTATACCCAGCCCTGGTTGAGAACGAAGTCCTTCAGTCTTGGTGTGAAATAATGCTAGTCTACACCACTGAGTATGGAGCAGCATATGTCCAACTTCACTGACTGGCTGGTCACTAAAGTATTTGCCCCTAAAATGAAATCTATAACACCTACTGACCCCTCTGAGCATTGGCCACTGACCATCCACAGCCTCTGAAAACCCAAGAGTTCAATCTCAATCAGTGGCAACACCCAAAGCTCAGTCATACGGATATAGGAGTTATATGCTGTCCCTGCAGTGAGAAAGATGTGCTATCACTAATCTCTTAAAACCCCAGGATTAAATGGAAAAAATTGCGGGGGAAGGGGTGCCAACCCACACACTCTCATGAAAAGCAGCAGCTATCTACATCAATAGGCCGAATATACTGTATGAGCAGAAGTGGCTAGAATGCCTCTAGCTTATAAATGTGATCAGGGGAACGCCCCTGAGCAGCTGCTGCCTGCATCAATAAGCTGAATATATGAGCAGAAGTAGCTAGAATGCCTCTACCTTATAAATGTGATCAGGGGAACGCCCCTGAGCAGCTGCTATCTGCATCAAAAAGCTGAATATACTGTATGAGCAGAAGTGGCTAGAATGCCTCCAGCTTATAAATGTGATCAAGGGAATGCCCCTGAGCAGCTGCTGCCTGCATCAATAAGCTGAATATACTGTATGAGCAGAAGTGGCTAGAATGCCTCCAGCTTATAAATGTGATCAGGGGAACGCCCCTGAGCAGCTGCTGCCTGCATCAATAAGCTGAATATATGAGCAGAAGTGGCTAGAATGCCTCCAGCTTATAAATGTGATCAGGGGAACGCCCCTGAGCAGCTGCTGCCTGCATCAATAAGCTGAATATATGAGCAGAAGTGGCTAGAATGCCTCCAGCTTATAAATGTGATCAGGGGAACGCCCCTCAGCAGCTGCTATCTGCATCAATAAGCTGAATATATGAGCAGAAGTGGCTAGAATGCCTCCAGCTTATAAATGTGATCAGGGGAACGCCCCTGAGCAGCTGCTATCTGCATCAATAAGCTGAATATATGAGCAGAAGTGGCTAGAACGCCTCCAGCTTATAAATGTGATCAGGAAAAAACCCCACGAGCAGCTGCTATCTGCATCAATAAACTGAATATATGAGCAGAAGTGGCTAGAATGCCTCCAGCTTATAAATGTGATCAGGGTAACACCCCTGAGCAGCTGCTATCTGCATCATTAAGCTGAATATATGAGCAGAAGTGGCTAGAATGTCTCCAGCTTAAAAATGTGTTGTCAGGGAAACACCCCTGAGCAGCTGCTGCCTGCATCAATAAGCTGAATATATGAGCAGAAGTGGCTAGAATGCCTCCAGCTTATAAATGTGATAAGGGAAACACCCCTGAGCAGCTGCTGCCTGCATCAATAAGCTGAATATATGAGCAGAAGTGGCTAGAACGCCTCCATCTTATAAATGTGTTGTCAGGGAAATGCCCCTGAGCAGCTGCTGCCTGCATCAATAAGCTGAATATATGAGCAGAAGTGGCTAGAATGCCTCCAGCTTATAAATGTGATCAGGAAAAAACCCCATGAGCAGCTGCTATCTGCATCAATAAGCTGAACATATGAGCAGAAGTGGCTAGAATGCCTCCAGCTTATAAATGTGTTGTCAGGGAAACAATCCTGATCAGCTGCTGCCTGCATCAATAAGATGAATATATGAGCAGAAGTGGCTAGAATGCCTCCAGCTTATAAATGTGTTGTCAGGGAAACGCCCATGAGCAGCTGCTGCCTGCATCAATAAGCTGAATATATGAGCAGAAGTGGCTAGAATGCCTCCAGCTTATATATGTGATCAGGAAAAAACCCCATGAGCAGCTGCTATCTGCATCAATAAGCTGAATATATGAGCAGAAGTGGCTAGAATGCCTCCAGCTTATAAATGTGATCAGGGAAACACCCCTGAGCAGCTGCTATCTGCATCAATAAGCTGAATATATGAGCAGAAGTGCTAGAATGCCTCCAGCTTATAAATGTGTTGTCAGGGAAACGCCCCTGAGCAGCTGCTGCCTGCATCAATAAGATGAATATATGAGCAGAAGTGGCTAGAATGCCTCCAGCTTATAAATGTGTTGTCAGGGAAACTCCCCTGAGCAGCTGCTGCCTGTATCAATAAGCTGAATATATGAGCAGAAGTGGCTAGAATGCCTCCAGCTTATAAATGTGTTGTCAGGGAAATGCCCCTAAGCAGCTGCTGCCTGCATCAATAAGCTGAATATACTGTATGAGCAGAAGTGGCTAGAACGCCTCTAGCTTATAAATGTGATCAGGGGAACGCCCCTGAGCAGCTGCTGCCTGTATCAATAAGCTGAATATACTGTATGAGCAGAAGTGGCTAGAATGCCTCTAGCTTATAAATGTGTTGTCAGGGAAACGCCCCTGAGCAGCTGCTGCCTGCATCAATAAGATGAATATATGAGCAGAAGTGGCTAGAACGCCTCTAGCTTATAAATGTGATCAGGGGAACGCCCCTGAGCAGCTGATGAACTGGCCACACTCATTCTGAAAGAGCGAGGAGCTGTGTGTCTGGGCCACAGTTCTAGTTAGAAAACAGAAATGAGGACAATTAAGAATTATGTTGCACAAAACAAATGGACCTCAGAGGCGGTGCCACAACAAAATGTTTTCACTTAACTATTATTCAGGATAAAAGTTTAGGCTAAGGTTGCTTTGTAGAATAACAAATATTCATGATAATTATTCAGGAAAGAAAACTGAAATCAGGATACAAGTGTAAAGCACTCACTTATTTGGGGCAATTCATGTCAGCATGTTTGTTACAAAATAACTTTTATTAATACATACGTGTGTATCATTTGATTCATTTTGATTCCTATAAATATAATTCAATGTGTTTATAACTTTAACTAAAATAAAGAATTTAGGAATAAAATATTAATTCAAATCTCTCCAAAACTGAGCTCCTCATTTTTCCCCCTTCTTCCAAAATCTCCACCCCCAATCTCTCTATAACTGTCGACAACTCCATCATTACCCCTACCCCGCATTTGACTCAGATCTTT
Organism: Bombina bombina; assembly: GCF_027579735.1. NCBI lineage: Eukaryota > Metazoa > Chordata > Amphibia > Anura > Bombinatoridae > Bombina > Bombina bombina. The sequence continues at coordinate 1,583,597,660 of NC_069499.1, forward strand.
CACTCCTCACATTCAGTCCTTGGCTAAATCCTGCCGCTTCCACCTTAAAAACATCTCTAAAATTAGACATTTCCTTACACAAGACACAACTAAGATTTTAATCCACTCTCTTATCCTTTCCCGCCTCGATTACTGCAACTCTGTCCTCTCTGGTCTCCCCACCTGCCGCCTAGCTCCTTTACAATCCATAATGAATGCCTCTGCCAGGCTCATCTTCCTTACACGTCACTCTTCATCTGCTGCACCTCTCTGCCAATCCCTTCACTGGCTTCCTCTTGTCTCCAGGAATAAACACAAAATTCTCACTCTGACATACAAAGCCCTCAACTGCACTGCCCCCCCATATCTCAGACCTTGTCTCCAGATACTCTCCCTCCCGTCCCCTTCGCTCTGCTCATGACCTCCTACTCTCCTCCTCTCTTGTCACCTCATCACACTCCCATTTACAGGACTTCTCCAGACTGGCTCCCATCTTGTGGAACTCTCTGCCTCGCTCCACAAGACTCTCCCCTAGTTTTGAAAGCTTCAAGCGCTCCCTAAAGACTCTACTGTTCAGGGATGCATACAACCTACGCTAACCTTTCTTTATACCAGTTCCTCTCCTTCATTGCTATCCCCTGAACCCCCTTAGCATGTAAGCCTAAGAGTCCAGCTGTTTGTAGATCACCTTCTTAAGAGCTGACTACAACAGTGCGACTCTTGACAGGGCCCTCTACCCATTTGATCCCTATATTTGTTTTGTTGTATTCCGCCTTTGTTTGTAGCGCTGCAGAATCTGTTGGCGCTCTACAAATAACTAATAATAATAATAATAATAATAATAATTGAATGTAAAACATATACTTGCTAGTCCAGTAGGGTTTTGCGGGTCCTTAATCCACAGATCTAAGCAAAAAAAAAAGTGAAAACTTCTGGGCAAGTGTAATCTCAGATTTGCACTCCTGGAACAAGGAATAAGGGAACAGCATTTGATTGGAGCATACACATGTATGCCTGCTCCTGATTGACTCACAGCTTTATACTTATCTGAAGTGGCATAAGGATACCTTGATCTATAGGGGCATATGTATCCGAATGGAGCTTGATGCCCCGTGTTTCTGCAGACTCGCCAGAAACAGCAGTTATGAAGCAGCGGTCACAAAGACCGCTGCTCCATAACCTGTCCGCCTGCTCTGAGCAGTCGGACAGACATTGCCGGAAATCAATCCGATCGAGTACGAGTCTGCAGGGAGCGGCGTTGCACCAGCAGCTCTTGTGAGCTGCTGGTGCAATGCTAAATACGGTGAGCGTATTGCTCGCCATATTCAGCGAGGTCTGTCGGACCTGATCCGCACTGTCGGATCAGGTCCGACAGACCTTGATAACTAGAGGCCATAGGCTCTATTTATTAAGGCGCTGATGCCGTGTCAGAGCCCTTGTTGGTCATGCTCGCTCATGCTGCTTCTTAAACTCAGATCTGAGACTGATTAGTCTGAGATTACTGACAACCTTTACCGCCTTGGGAGCAAGGAGAAGGGCTGCACTGCTTGTACAGTGTTAATTTGTGTAGCAGATGCCACCTCGCTAGCCCCAGCAGCAGGCGGACAGGTTTCCTGGCTAGGAAACTTGTGTGCCTGCTATGTTATATATATATAGGGGCATATGCATATTACATTACAGGCCTTAAGCACATGATAAAAGAACTGTATTTAAAAAAAACTACAAGAATGCAGAGAGCTTTATTTTCACACTAGAATGCCCCTTTAGAAGTTGTGTTTTGTTAGAGGCACTCAGTTATCTGTTGAGCATATTGTGGTCTTGCATTTACATCCTGCAGAAATTGCAGAGACAGCACCATTTTCATTAAATTCTTATGCTATTTCGAGTTGTGAATGTAAAAGCGTGAGGCTGGCAATATCTGTCATTATAGGGATTACTCTTTTCTGCTTCCAAAAATGCTCTTCAGCCACGGGAACTGTACACTCTACGCCGCTAATCCTGCTCACATCACTGACTTTTGTTTAGACAGGATATTTACTTTATAACCTTATACAGAGTATTTAATATAACTGTCTGAGAGTTTGCAATAGAAATCAGCTGTTGTAGGGTTGGCGCTGTGCCAGGTAGCTGTGCTAAAGCGAAAGCTTATTTTATAGAATGTAGTTTTGTGTTTGTTTTATATAAACACACGTGCACAATATTTATATATATATATATATATATATATATATATATATATATATATATATATATCTTAATTGTCTGATCTATTGCACTGCTCTTGTACTGCTCTGCTAGGTGAGCAATTTCCCATTATACCACTAGATTGTAAGCTCTGGGGTCAAACTTAATAGCATTAGATTGTAAGCTCCCTGGACCATGTTCATTCATTATATCATTAGATTGTAAACTCCCTGAGTCAGGATCACCCATTATATCATTAGATTGTAAGCTCCTTGGGCCACAATACTTCATTCATTATATAATTAGATTGCAAGCTCCCTGTGTCAGAGTCATCCATTATATCATTAGATTGTAAGCTCCCTGAGCCAGAATCATGCATTCATTAGATCATAAACTCCCTGAATTAGGATAATTCATTCATTAGATTGTAATCTTCCTGAATTAGGATTATTCATTCATTAGATTATAAAATCACTGAGCCAGGATCAATTATTCATTAGATTGTAATATCCGTGGGCCAGGATCATTCATTATATCATTAGATTGTAAGCTCCCTGAGCCAGGATCATTCATTCATTAGATTGTAAGATCCCTGAGCCAGGATTATTCATTCATTAGATTGTAAGATCCCTGAGCCAGGATTATTCATTCATTAGATTGTAAAATCCCTGAGTCAGGACCATTCATTCATTAGATTGTAAGCTCCCTGAGCCAGGGTTATTCATTCATTAGATTGTAAGCTCCCTGAGCCAGGATCATTCATTCATTAGATTGTAAGCTCCCTGAGCCAGGATCATTCATTCATTATATTGTAAGCTCCCTGATCAAGGATCATTCATTCATTATATTGTAAGCTCCCTGATCAAGGATTATTCATTCATTATATTGTAAGCTCCATGAGCCAGGACCATTCATTCATTAGATTGTATGCTCCCTGAGCCAGGATCATTCATTCATTAGATTGTAAGCTCCCTAAGCCATGATCATTCATTCATTAGATTGTATGCTCCCTGAGCCAGGATCATTAATTCATTATATTGTAAGCTCCCTGATCCATGATTATTCATTCATTATATTGTAAGCTCTCTGATCCAGGATTATTCATTCATTACATTGTAAACTCCCTGATCCAGGATTATTCATTCATTACATTGTAAACTCCCTGAGCCAGAATAATGTATTCATTAAATTGTAAGCTCTCTGAATCAGGATCATTCATTCATTAGATTGTAAGGTCCCTGAGCCAGAATAATTTATTTATTAAATTGTAAGCTCTCTGAACCAGGATTATTCATTCATTAGATTGTAAGATCCCTGATCCAGGATTATTCATTAATTAAATTGTAAGTTCCCTGAGCCAGGATCATTCATTCATTAGATTGTAAGCTCCTTGAGCCAGGATAATTAATTCATTAGATTGTAAGCTCCTTGGGCCAGGATCATTCATTCATTAGATTGTAAGCTCCCTGAGCCAGGATCACCTGATTTATACAACTTCTTACTGGGTCCATTTATTTTCGTAGAATATATTTGTTATAAATGTTCTTTTTTTATTTTACTCTGAAGCTGCCAGTTCTGTTATTAAAGTGGGGTACGTGGCTATATAATGACTAGAAACACATCAAATCTATTCCATTAAATGTTATGTCTGATGTATAAGACTATTGCATTGTTCCTTTGGTGCTTTTTCCCAATATAGGACTGATTTGATTTTTTTTATATCACTAGAGTGTAAGCTCCTCGGGGTAAAGGCTTCTACTATAGTTGTGTGCTCCTTAGGGGCGGATCTCTGTTGCACAAAAACTCTGTAGGCTCTTTGTGTCTCATATCTGTGCACTTGAAGCTGCCTCATGCACTGTATCACATGATGTCAGTAGATTTCTCTATTAACCGACTGGATTATAAAACAGGAGCTCCCCATATGATTAAAATCTCCTTGAGATGAGATTTCCTGCTGTGTACCATTAATAGGACATGCAAGTCCTGACATTCATGATTCAGACAGTGCAATTGTAGTAAAAAAATAGTTTTCTTCTATTAACACATTTGTCTTTGTATGATAGCATACTGAGGTAGGCACAGGAGAATGCATGTGACTTGAGCTTTATATGGTATACATGTTTACAACAATATCTGTAACAATGTTTTTATATATATATATATATATATATATATATATATATATATATATGTGTTTATAGTGTCCGTCATGTGCACGCTCCTGCACCTACCTCAATATGCTCTTGAGACAAAGAGAAAAAAGAGAGATACATTTGACGATAGACATCAATTAAAAATGTTTTATTTATTTATTTTTTGAATAATTTTTATTGAGGTGTATTTAAAGGCATACATTGATCATAAAGATAGGTTCTTGCACTGCATGTCACATACAGTAAGGTTTCAGTGTTACAAGAGTGATAAGATAAACATGAAGGCAACGTAAAGATAACAATTTACATATCATGCAAACATGGGATACATAGGATGCCAAACATTTAGAAGCCTTCTAAATAACATCATAGACCACTCTTGGACCATCACAAACATTAAGATGAAAGAAGGCATTTGCAAACAAAGGAGACCACTTATGGATCTCATTAGTAAACCTCGATTTTATATCATTTTATCGCATACTTATGTGAATAGTGTGTATGTTAGGTTAAATGTTATAGGGATAATATTGGGAGGATAAAATCCTTTATTTGAAGGCAAAAAAGGGAGTATAGTACACAAAAGTATAGTTAGGGTGCGGCATAGAAAAGATAAGCCGCCTAGTTAGCCCTCCTAAGATAGGAGGTTTATTATAGAGGGGGGGGGGAGGTGGTAAGGTAAGTGTTATAAGTAGGATATGTAGCCTAGGAGCTAAAAGGCTCATTATGAGTTAAGGAGGAGATAAATAAATAAGTGTGATAGGCAGCAGATATCAGGTAGAAATGTTTTAGTGTCCCAGGGTAATATAGTCATTAATATAATTACTTAAACATATTGGTTGCCCAGGGCGGAATAGAGATGAGCTAGTTATAGAGTAAGCTAATGGTATATCTGACTTAGGATAATGAAGATAGTAAATAGTAATAAGGATATGTCTCAGCATGTAAGGAGATCCAGGAACTATATAGACATTTAATAGCAGCCAGTATGGCCTGTAATGTGAGTGTATATATCAAGCTAAAATAGGGGAGATCAATTATATTAAAAGTTTTAGGATAGAACTTGATGGGGCAGACTGGGTTTGGGTTTATGAAATTATATGAAGGTGGGGGCTTATTAAATGCCGGCTAATCAGACATGGAGTGGGTTGGTATGAGAGAAGGGCTGCTTGCATATTGGGCCAATGTAAAACTCAATAGGCTGAGGCCCATGAGATCTTGATGAATGAGGTTGACGAACGTTATGCAGCTCAATTCTGGTACTGTTTGGAGGGAGACTATACAAGATACAGGTCCAGCCTGCGTTAGTAAGCATGTTAGAGACTTGGATGAGAGGATACATATGGTATTGTAAGGTGTTGGTGATAAACAAAAATCTGGAGCTATCTGCAAGGGCAAATATACGTATCTAATGGTGAGTATTGGTGTTTCCCTACTATCTGTTTGGTCCTCTATCAAAACACGTTACCTATCGTGTCTATAAATGTAGGAATGAGGTGGCTCAGATATCTCGGCCGCAGACACCTAAGCCATAGAAATATTCAGGGTAGTATGGGACAACATATTAAATTGTATTTACTATATAGGTTGTGTAAGGGAGTAAATATATATATATATATATATATATATATATATATAGACATGAGATCAATAAGTGATTAGTTGGACCCTTGTTAACACCTTGATATACTTTCTATGTCGGGCTAAAAAGATGGCCTCCAGAAGGGGCATTAATAAATAGGAGCTTTCAAAGGAAACTTATGCAATTATAAACAAGGCATGATAAGTACTATTGTCTAATACTGCAAAGGGAGAGGTGGTAATAAAATAATACAAAATTAGTGTAATAGTATCATCTCACTGGCAAATAGGGGTTATTAAGATAGCCCTTATTTAACTGATATATTTTATAATAAACCTATATATTATTATGCAAATTTTGGTAAATAACATGTCCCCAAGTAGAAGACCTATGCACCAAACCAAAAATAACAACACAGGATCCGCATAATTTTGCAGAAAAAAAAAAAGTACCATAAAGTAAATGCCCACAATGTATATGTCTCCTATATTGTATAATCCCGTACAATTGCATCTGTACCTTTGATTGAAACAATCTTCTAATATTAATAGAAACCTTTACAATCGTTGATATATTAAGTCCAAGCTGATATTCTAAAAGAAACTAACTATATTAAAGTATCTGAAGGAGTTATTATCTGTAAGATCCGATTACTTTAAGTGGGGTGCAACTGTCAATTTCCAACTATCAAAGGCTTCAGACCTGATGGTCTTCATAAATAGGTCTCTTAAGTAAAGAAAGTGAATGTCCGGCTAGGGCTCTGATAGATGTATGCGGTCGCTGTCACCTGGGGTCCAATATCTTACCCCACACTGGTACTCCAGCATACTCTTTAACGCTGACTGCTTTGCTGTAGAGGCCGACTAGGACTTGTCAATGTGTACAGCCTATAACGCCATGAGAGCATAGCTAGTGTCAGTTTGTATAAGTTTAGCTTAGTAGAAACTTCTCTCTCACCTAACCGCTTCTTCTGTGTGGCCCCAAGCCAGGCTGACATAAGTTGGAGATCCGCAGGGTCGCCTATACAGGCCGCAGACTGTATCCCTGCATAAAAGGACTCAGGGACATTTGAGAGATCGTACTCAGTCGGCGTATGTAGAGGCAAAAACTGGGAGGTTCTGTTCAATAAAGTCATCGGCAAGCTCACCCGAGCCTCAGAACACGGACTGCCAGCTGGTAAGCGTTTAGGCACCTTTCCTCCCGTCATGCGATCAGACCATGGCCATACTTGCTGGGTTCCACCTTGCGCCGCCATGCCACAGGCCAATATAGTATGCGAGAGTTTCACATCACTCGTACCGCTGCATGCATCTGTATTGAGCCAGCCAAAAACTCTAGGTGCCTGTAGCGGGTGCAGCGGTCGTCTTGCGGCGGTCTGGGGCTCCTTAGATATAGTTTGTGAGGGCTGGTGTGCCGGTAATGGGTGATGCAATTTTTCGGGAGACAGACTTCCACACAGAGATGAAAATGCCAGGGTTAGCTCACGTTCCAATCCCTGAAAGTGGGCACATAGCAAGTCTTTTACCCTCTTTTCCCAATCAGGCGCCATGTTCCTGAACTTTCACGCGGGAGAAAAGACAGCAGCTTCTTTGTAGGCTAGTCGTTAGGCAGGCCTATATCCAGTTGTTTTCTGCACTGCACAATTATTATTAGGCTTCCCACTGGTTCTCTACCTCTTCTTGGGAACTAGTGGTTTCCATAAAACAGACTTGTAGTGGGCTAACAGTCAATTTAAAGGAAAATTATGATCAATTTCAGCAGAGCTGAAGTGAAGTGCGACCGTTCAGAGCCCAGGCTTGCTACGCCCCCCTAGTTTTTTAATTCTAATCTCTATTAATCATTACATTTTTATTTTGTTTCCATGTCCCTTTAATAGCAAGAGTGCAGGTGCCTTTGCCAGTGTGTGATGGTGCATTATTTTGTTTCCATGTCCCTTTAATAGCAAGAGTGCAGGTGCCTTTGCCAGTGTGTGATGGTGCATTATTTTGTTTCCATGTCCCTTTAATAGCAAGAGTGCAGGTGCCTTTGCCAGTGTGTGATGGTGCATTATTTTGTTTCCATGTCCCTTTAATAGCAAGAGTGCAGGTGCCTTTGCCAGTGTGTGATGGTGCATTATTTTGTCATCAGCGAGTTTGCTGTATAAGTGTCGCTGTGCAAGCCCCAGCAGGGCGCCAAGCTCACAAGCTGATTTGGTTCTGCAGAGATTGTGAAGTGATTGAGCAGATAAGTCAGCACTTAGTGACACTAACAACACATAATTGCCGTTGGCCAATATCCAAACACCCAAAGGGCCGGAGGAAACAAGTCCAACCCTGCTCTTTTATTCTGTAGTGATTTTCTTTATGTTTTTATTGATACAAACGTTAAGCTTTTCAGTTTGCCAGAGGCCATTTCACTTGGAGGAGTTTTGTGCTTTGCGATTAACCCATTCAGAAACAGAAAGGCACAGCTGTCTTCTTACCAGTATCAGATCAGTATAAAGTAAATTATGCACCACTAGTACATTTGTTTGTTACAATCACTACAACCATAGTCACGTAAGAAACCATTATGTGTTTTAATATGGAGCTGACACAGAAGTCTGCTAGGCAGGAATTCCTTATTCTGCAAACAGTTCTAGCTCAGATATTAATAGCTGTCATATCTGTATAGGTCACTGTCATGGGCAGCAACAGGTCAAATCACTACTGTTTGCTTTTGTAATGTTGCTGTACACAATATGCTGAGACGTTGCACTGTGTAGCATGTTTGTCTTCACTCCATCAGACAAGACCTGTAGATTGTTGTCTGACAGCCTGACACACATAGCAGATGGGTCAGTCATGACACCAGGATGTGTCCAGCTCCAGACTAGTTTCCTTCTACTGAAATTATTAAAGTGACACTCAAGTCAAAAATTAATCTTTCATGATGCAGATAGAGCAGCAATTTTAAACAACTTCCCAATTTACTTCCATTAACAAACTGTGCACAGCTTCCTACTGTCACTGGATCCTACTGAGCATGTGCTTGAATTCACAGAATATATGCATATGCATTTGTGATTGGCGGATGACTGTCTCATGATACACGAGGAGTGGTAGTAGACAAATTTGTCAGAAAGAAAATCTACTAATTTGACGTTCACACTAAATGCTATTGCATAGTTTTTTTATCATGCATTTGTTGATTATGCAAATCTACTGTATTTACTAAAGTGATTAATGGCCCATTATACTAAACAGTATACTAGTCAAATACAGTCATGGTTAAGTGAAGGGCTTTAAAACAAATTGCAGGTTAACAAGTGTATATCTAAAAAATAACATGAATTCTGAGTAGCCAGAAGCAACCAGGTGAGATATTTGCTCACAGACATATGTAGAATAATGCAGGAAGTTTGGAAACAGCAGTGTAGTTCTAGAAACTGTGCCTCCCTGTCTTACAGGGTTTGTCTTCCCTAGAGACAGATATGTACTATGTGTTTGTACACATTTTCTTCCAGTTAGTTGAGGCCTAGTAAGAAGAAGCTATAACGTCCCATAGCTGAGGTCTAGTAGGAAGGAACTATGGAGGAGAAACTATCCCATAGCTGATTCATAGCTGAAGTCTAGTAGGAAGGAGCTATGACATCCCATAGCTGAGGTCTAGTAGGAAGGAGCTACGACATCCCATAGCTGAAGTCTAGTGGGAAGGAGCTATGATGTCCCATAGTTGAGGTCTAGTAGAAAGGAGTTATGACATTCCATTGACGAGGTCTAGTAGAAAGGAGTTATGATGTCCAATAGCTGTCGTCTAGTAGGAAGGAGTTATGATGTCCCATAGCTGAGGTCTATTAGGAAGGAGTTATGACATTTCATAAATGAGGTCTAGTAGGAAGGAGTTATGATGTCCTTAGCTAAGATCTAGATGGAAGGAGTTATGATGTCCCATAGCTGAGGTCTAGTTGGAAGGACCTATGATGTCCCATACCTGAGGTCTATTAGGAAGGAGCTATGATGTCCCATAGCTGAGGTCTATTAGGAAGGAGCTATGACGTCCCATAGCTGTGGTCCAGTAGGAAGGAGCTATGACGTCCCATAGCCGAGATCCAGTAGGAAGGAGCTATAACCTCCCATAGCTGAGGTCTAGTAGGAAGGAGCTATGAACTCCCATAGCTGAAATCTAGTAGGAAGGAGCTATAACCTCCCATAGCTGAGGTCTAGTAGGAAGGAGCTATGACGTCCCATAGCTGAGTTCTAGTTGGAAAGAGCTATGATGTCCCATAGCTGAGTTCTAGTATGAAGGAGCTATGACGTCCCATAGATGAGATCTAGTACCAAGGAGCTATGAGCTACCATAGCTGAGATCTAGTAGGAAACAGCTATGACCTCCCATAGCTGAGACCTAATAGGAAGGAGCTATGATGTTCCATAGCTGAGTTCTAGCAGGAAGGAGCTATGACATCCCATAGATGGGATCTAGTAGGAAGGAGTTATGATGCCCATAGATGAGGTCTAGTAGGATGGAGCTATGACGTCCAATAGATGAGGTCTAGTAGGAGGGAGCTATGATGTCCCATAGATGAGGTCTAGTTGGAAGGAGCTATGATGTCCCATAGCTGAGGTCTAGTTGGAAGGAGCTATGATGTCCCATAGCTGAGGTTTAGTAGGGGGGGAGCTATGATGTCCCATAGCTGAGGTCTAGTTGGAAGAAGCTATGATGTCCCATAGCTGAGGTCTAGTTGAATGGAGCTATGACATCCCATAGCTGAGGTCTAGTTGGAAGGAGCTAGTTGGATGGGGCTATGACGTCCCATAGCTGAGGTCTAGTTGGAAGGAGCTATGATGTCCCATAGCTGAGGTCTAGTAGGGAGGAGCTATGACGTCCCATAGCTGAGGTCTAGTTGGAAGGAGCTATGACGTCCCATAGCTGAGGTCTAGTTGGAAGGAACTATGACGTCCCATAGATGAGGTCTAGTAGGAAGGAGCTATGATGTCCCATAGCTGAGGTCTAGTGTGAAGGAGTTATGATGTCCCATAGCTGAGGTCCAGTTGAAAGGAACTATAATGTCCCATAGCTGAGGTCCAGTTGGAAGGAGCTTTGATGTCCCATAGCTGAGGTCTAGTTGGAAGGAGCTATAATGTCGCATAGCTGAGGTCCAGTTGGAAGGAACTATGACGTCCCATAGCTGAGGTCTAGAAGGAAGAAGCGAAGACCTCCCATAGCTGAGTTCTAGTAGAAATGAGCTATTTTGAGTAAGTTTAAAATTAAACTTTAATGATTCAGACAGAGCATACAATTTTAAGCAACTTTATATTCCTGCTCCTGAGCCTACCTAGGTATGCACATCAACAAAGGATATCAAGCAAACTTTATATAAGATGTAAATTTGAAGGTTGTTTAAAACTGCATGCTCTATCACAATCATACAAATGTAATTTTGACTTTACTTCCCCTTTATACCTACATTACCAAAAAATGTACCATCTCTGCTGTGAGGCTCAATCATAAATCCAGTAGTCTTTTTGTGTGAATGAATATCACAAGTGTCTGTTTATTAACTGAACAGATCATGTAAAGGTTTAATGTGTTATAACATCTGTACATTACTGAATATAACAATACATTTAAATACATGTAAAAAAAAAAAAAGTGTTTTAAAGGGTTATTATATATATATATATGACAAGGTGATCTTGGACTGAGATCAATATAAATATGTGTGTGGATTGCTATGTAGATATATATGTGCAATCATTTACCATCTCTGCTGTGAGGCTCGTCCATAAACCCAGTAGTCTTTTTGTGTGAATGAATATCACAAGTGTCTGTTTATTAACTGAACAGATCATGTAAAGGTTTAATGTGTTCTAACATCTGTATATTACTGAATACAACAGAGCCGATAGGATTAGACGTGATGTATGGCAGGAAGTACCTTATGTTCTATGTGTAAACAGACGTGTAGATGCTGTGTCAGATCTGCTGTGTGGGAACGCGGAAACTTTCCCACCCCACACCCCACAAGGACCAGAAATATTAACCCCTTAAAGGGTAATCCCCTGTTAGGTCACTAAATACTATCTTTCTTTTCAGTGTTTCTTCTTCTTTCAATAGGTTTGTTTTTAATAGTAGTGTGTATATGGTACAGGTAGTGTGTATATGGTACAGGTAGTGTGTATATGGTACAGGTAGTGTGTATATGGTACAGATAGTGTGTATATGGTACAGGTAGTGTGTATATGGTACAGATAGTGTGCATATGGTACAGGTAGTGTGTATATGGTACAGGTAGTGTGTATATGGTACAGGTAGTGTTTATATGGTACAGGTAGTGTTTATATGGTACAGGTAGTGTGTATATGGTACAGATAGTGTGTATATGGTACAGGTAGTGTGCATATGGTACAGGTAGTGTTTATATGGTACAGGTAGTGTGTATATGGTGCAGGTAGTGTGTACATGGTACAGGTAGTGTGTATATGGGACAGGCAGTGTTTATATGGTACAGGTAGTGTGTATATGGTACAGGTAGTGTGTATATGGTACAGGTAGTGTTTATATGGTACAGGTAGTGTGTATATGGTACAGGTAGTGTGTATATGGTACAGGTAGTGTGTATATGGTACAGGTAGTGTGTATATGGTACAGGTAGTGTTTATATGGTACAGATAGTGTTTATATGGTACAGGTAGTGTGTATATGGTACATATAGTGTGTATATGGTACAGGTAGTGTTTATATGGTACAGATAATGTGTATATGGTACAGATAGTGTGTATATGGTACAGGTAGTGTGTATACGGTACATATAGTGTGTATATGGTACAGGTAGTGTGTATACGGTACAGGTAGTGTGTATATGGTACATATAGTGTGTATATGGTACAGGTAGTGTTTATATGGTACAGATAATGTGTATATGGTACAGGTAGTGTGTATATGGTACAGGTAGTGTGCATATGGTACAGGTAGTGTGTATATGGTACAGGTGCTGTGTATATGGTACAGGTAGTGGGTATATGGTACAGGTAGTGGGTATATGGTACAGGTAGTGTGTATTTGGTACAGGTAGTGTTTATATGGTACAGGTAGTGTGTATATGGTACAGGTAGTGTGTATATGGTACAGGTAGTTTGTATATGGGACAGGTCATGTTTATATGGTACAGATAGTGTGTATATGGTACAGGTAGTGTGTATATGGTACAGGCAGTGTTTATATGGTACAGGTAGGTTGTATATGGTACAGGTAGTGTGTATATGGTACAGATAGTGTGCATATGGTACAGGTAGTGTGTATATGGTACAGGTAGTGTTTATATGGTACAGGTAGTGTGTATATGGTACAGGTAGTGTGTATATGGTACAAGTAGTGTGTATTTGGTACAGGTAGTGTGCATATTGGACAGGTCATGTTTATATGGTACAGATAGTGTGTATATGGTACATATAGTGTGTATATGGTACAGGTAATGTGTATATGGTACAGGTAGTGTTTATATGGTACAGGTAGTGTGTATATGGTACAGGTAGTGTGTATGTGGTACAGATAGTGTGTATATGCTACAGATAGTGTGTATATGCTACAGATAGTGTCTATATGTTACAGGTAGTGTGTATATGGTACAGGTAGTGTGTATATGGTACAGGTAGTGTGTATATGTTACAGGTAGTGTGTATATGGTACAGATAGTGTGTATATGGTACAGGTAGTGTGCATATGGTACAGGTAGTGTGCATATGGGACAGGCAGTGTTTATATGGGGCAGGTAGTGTTTATATGGGGCAGGTAGTGTTTATATGGTACAGGTAGTGTGTATATGGGACAGGTAGTGTTTATATGGGACAGGTAGTGTTTATATGGTACAGGTAGTGTGTATATGGTACAGATAGTGTGTATATGGTACAGATAGTGTGTATATGGTACAGATAGTGTGCATATGGTACAGGTTGTGTGTATATGGTACAGGTAGTGTGTATATGGTACAGGTAGGTTGTATATGGTACAGGTAGTGTGTATATGATACAGGTAGTGTGTATATGGTACAGATAGTGTGCATATGGTACAGGTAGTGTGTATATGGTACAGGTAGTGTGTATATGGTACAGGTAGTGTGTATATGGTACAGGTACTGTGTATATGGTACAGGTAGTGTGTATATGGTACAGGTACTGTGTATATGGTGCAGGTAGTGTGTATATGGCACAGGTAGTGTGTATATGGTACAGGTACTGTGTATATGTTACAGGTAGTGTGTATATGGTACAGGTACTGTGTATATGGTACAGGTAATGTATATATGGTACAGACAATGTGTATATGGTACAGGTAGTGTGTATATGGTACAAGTAGTGTGTATTTGGTACAGGTACTGTGTATATGGTACAGGTAGTGTGTATATGGTACAGGTAGTGTGTTTATGGGGCAGGTAGTGTGCATATGGTACAGGTAGTGTGTATATGGCACAGGTAGTGTGTATATGTTACAGGTAGTGTGTATATGGTACAGGTACTGTGTATATGGTACAGGTACTGTGTATATGGTACAGGTACTGTGTATATGGTACAGGTACTGTGTATATGGTACAGGTAATGTATATATGGTACAGACAATGTGTATATGGTACAGGTAGTGTGTTTATAGGGCAGGTAGTGTGCATATGGTACAGGTGCTGTGTATATGATACAGGTAGTGTGTATATGGTACAGGTATTGTGTATATGGTACAGACAATGTGCATATGGTACAAGTAGTGTGTATATGGGGCAGGTAATGTGTATATGGTACAAGTAGTGTGTATATGGTACAGACAATGTGCATATGGTACAAGTAGTGTGTATATGGTACAGACAATGTGCATATGGTACAGGTAGTGTGTATATGGGGCAGGTAATGTGCATATGGTACAGGTGGTGTGTATATGGTACAGGTAGTGTTTATATGGGACAAATACTGTGTATATGTTACAGGTACTGTGTATATGGTACAGGTGCTGTGTATATGTGACATACAATGTGTATATGGTATAGGTGCTGTGTATATGGTACAGGTACTGTGTATATGGTACAGGTGCTGTGTATATGTGACAGACAATGTGCATATGAGACAGGTAGTGTTTATATGGGACAAATACTGTGTATATGTTACAGGTACTGTGTATATGGTACAGGTGCTGTGTATATGTGACAGACAATGTGTATATGGTACAGGGAATTTGTATATGTGATATATAGTGTGTATATGGTACAGGTAGTGTGTATATGGTACAGGTAGTGTTTATATGGTACAGGTAGTGTGTATATGGTACAGATAGTGTGTATATGGTACAGGTAGTGTTTATATGGTACAGGTAGTGTGTATATGGTACAGGTAGTGTGTATATGGTACAGGTAGTGTGTATATGGGAGAGATAGTGTGTATATGGTACAGGTAGTGTGTATATGGTACAGGTGCTGTGTATATGTGACAGACAATGTGTATATGGTACAGGGAATTTGTATATGGGATATATAGTGTGTATATGGGACATTTAGTGTGTATATGGTACAGGTAGTGTGTATATGGCACAGGTAGTGTGTATATGGTACATATAGTGTGTATATGGTACAGGTAGTGTGTATATGGGCCATTTAGTGTGTATATGGTACAGGTAGTGTGTATATGGTACAGGTAGTGTGTATATGGTACAGGTAGTGTGTATATGGGACATTTAGTGTGTATATGGTACAGGTAGTGTGTATATGGGACATTTAGTGTGTATATGGTACAGGTAGTGTGTATATTGTACAGGTAGTGTGTATATGGGTCAACTAGTGTGTGTATGGGACAGGTAGTGTGTATATTGGACATGTAGTGTGTATATGGGACAGAGAGTGTATATGTGGGACAGACAGTGTGTATGTGGGACATTAGTGTGTATATGGGACAGGTAGTGTGTATATGGCATAAGTGGTGTGGATATGAGGGACAGCTAGTTTGTATATGTAAAATGTAGTTTTTATATGGGACAGTTAGTGTGTATATGGCACACATAGTGTGTATATGGGACAGGTAATATGTATATGGGGCAGGTAGTGTGTATATGGGACAGATGGTGTGTATATGAGACATTTACTGTATATATGAGACATTTACTGTGTATATGGGATGAGCAGTGTATATGGGATGACCAGTGTATATGGGATAACTAGTGTGTATATGGAACAAGTAGTTTGTATATGGGAGAGGTAGTTTG
The DNA here is from genome assembly GCF_027579735.1 of Bombina bombina. Classification (NCBI taxonomy): domain Eukaryota; kingdom Metazoa; phylum Chordata; class Amphibia; order Anura; family Bombinatoridae; genus Bombina; species Bombina bombina. Next base: position 1,583,613,755 of record NC_069499.1, read on the forward strand.
TATATGAGACATGTAGTGTGTATATGGGACAGGTAGTGTGTATATGGGACAAGTAGTGCATATATTGGACAGGTAGTGTGCATATGGGACAAGTAGTGTGTATATGGGACAAGTAGTGCATATATTGGACAGGTAGTGTGCATATGGGACAAGTAGTGTGTATATGGGACAAGTAGTGCATATATTGGACAGGTAGTGTGCATATGGGACAAGTAGTGTGCATATGGGACAAGTAGTGTGTATATGAGACAAGTTGGAAAAAGTTTAGAGGCAAACAAAGGTGTCAAATCACTACTGATTCATTGTTATAGAATCTCACAAGCCCATAGACTTTTAGCTCATTCCACCAGGGAAATAGAAGTACTCACAGCATTCTTATAGAATCTCACAAGCCCAGAGACCTTTAGATAATTCCACCAGGGAAATAGAAGTACTGGCAACATTCTTATAGAGTCTCACAAGCCCAGAGAGCTTTAGATCATTCCACTAGGGAAACAGAAGTACTGGCAGCATCTTATAGAATCTCACCAGCCCAGAGAGCTTTAGATAATTCCACCAGGGAAATAGAAGTACTGGCAGCATCTTATAGAATCTCACCTGCCCAGAGAGTTTTAGATCATTCCACCAGGGAAATAGAAGTACTGGCACATTCTTATAGAATCTCACAAGCCCAGAGAGCTTTAGATCATTCCACCAGGGAAACAGAAGTACTGGCAGCATCTTATAGCATCTCACAAGCCCAGAGACCTTTAGATCATTCCACCAGGGAAATAGAAGTACTGGCAGCATCTTATAGAGTCTCACCATCCCAGAGAGCTTTAGATCATTCCACCAGGGAAATAGAAGTACTGGCACATTCTTATAGCATCTGACTAGCCCAGAGAGCTTTAGATCATTCCACCAGGGAAACAGAAGTACTGGCAGCATCTTATAGAATCTCACCTGCCCAGAGACCTTTAGATAATTCCACCAGGGAAATAGAAGTACTGGCAACATTCTTATAGAGTCTCACAAGCCCAGAGAGCTTTAGATCATTCCACTAGGGAAACAGAAGTACTGGCAGCATCTTATAGAATCTCACCAGCCCAGAGAGCTTTAGATAATTCCACCAGGGAAATAGAAGTACTGGCAGCATCTTATAGAATCTCACCTGCCCAGAGAGTTTTAGATCATTCCACCAGGGAAATAGAAGTACTGGCACATTCTTATAGAATCTCACAAGCCCAGAGAGCTTTAGATCATTCCACCAGGGAAACAGAAGTACTGGCAGCATCTTATAGCATCTCACAAGCCCAGAGACCTTTAGATCATTCCACCAGGGAAATAGAAGTACTGGCAGCATCTTATAGAGTCTCACCATCCCAGAGAGCTTTAGATCATTCCACCAGGGAAATAGAAGTACTGGCACATTCTTATAGCATCTGACTAGCCCAGAGAGCTTTAGATCATTCCACCAGGGAAACAGAAGTACTGGCAGCATCTTATAGCATCTCACAAGCCCAGAGACCTTTAGATAATTCCACCAGGGAAATAGAAGTACTGGCAGCATCTTATAGAATCTCACAAGCCCTGAGACCTTTAGATAATTCCACCAGGGAAATAGAAGCACTGGCAGCATTCTTATAGCATCTCACAAGCCCAGAGACCTTTAGATCATCGGGCCCTACGTGATTTTGCTTAACTATGCACTTATTGATTATGCAATTCTGATTTGTTTAAAGGTTCTTTTAAAGAGCTTTATATTTGTCCTGAAACGAATATTGTTGAAACACTTCTTAATTACATAAATGATAGAAAATGAGTGAGCACAATATCCCTTTAACTTGATCATGTCTTAAAGAAGCCAAACCAGATAGAATCAATGGAGTGGATATTTGCAGAAGCCTCTCTCAGATATTTAATGGGACGCTGAACCCATTTTTTTTCTTTTGTGATTCAGATAGAGCAGCAATGTTAAGCAACTTTCTAATTTACTCCTATTAGCAAATATTCTTCATTCTCTTGGTATCTTTATTTGAAAAGCAAAAATGTAAGTTTAGATGCCGGCACATTTTTGGTTAACAACCTGGGTTGTCCTTGCTGATTGGACAGCACCAATAAGCAAGTGCTGGCCATGGTTCTCAACCAAAATTTGTCTGGCTCCTTAGCTTAGATGCCTTCTTTTTCAAATAAAGATAGCAAGAGAACGAAACATTAATAATAGAAGTAAATTAGAAAGTTGCATAAATTGCTGCTCTATCTGAATCACAAAATAAAAAATTTGTGTTCAGTGTCCCCTTAACATAAGAAGTCCTGGGCTCATATGACTTATGATGCTGGCTCTCCTGGTCACCGGGTCAGGAGCTGGCAGGGAGCTGTCATAGGCGCTGAGCCTTACAGTAAACCTGAGAAAGTCTTAAGAATGGGTTTTGTCAGGTTCATGGCAGTTCAAGGCTGGGAAACAGGAAATGAATGTAAATACGCTATAGATCACACGGCAACGAGCCGATTGTGCCCCTCTGTTAGCGTTTGTCTGATTTCCTGCTGTACCTGGTGCCTGGAAATGATAATAATATATAAAAGCTACATTCTAATACAAAACTGTCATGCTATAATGTGTTGTTATTATTTATACAGCGCCAGCAGATTCTGCAGTGCTTGAAATAAACACTCCAGCTTATTTGTTTAGCCTCCAAAGGGTTAAACTTATAAGTAACGCCATTTGCAGAGGTTAAAACTCATTAACTTTCAACCAGCTTTTGTAACATTAGATTTGTAAACTGCAACAGAAGGACATTTTGTAGTGCTGGGTACATACATAATGTTACTACTTATTATATAGTGCTGGGTACATACATACACATAATGTTACTACTTATTATATAGTGCTGGGTACATACAGACACATAATGTTACTACTTATTATATAGTGCTGGGTACATACAGAGAGATAATGTTACTACTTATTACATAGTGCTGGGTACATACAGACACATAATGTTACTACTTATTACATAGTGCTGGGTACATACAGACACATAATGTTACTACTTATTACATAGTGCTGGGTACATACAGACACATAATGTTACTACTTATTACATAGTGCTGGGTACATACAGACACATAATGTTACTACTTATTACATAGTGCTGTGTACATACAGACACATAATGTTACTACTTATTATATAGTGCTGGGTACATACACATAATGTTACTAATTATTACATAGTGCTGGGTACATACAGACACATAATGTTACTACTTATTACATAGTGCTGGGTACATACAGACACATAATGTTACTACTTATTACATAGTGCTAAATACATACAGACACATAATGTTACTACTTATTACATAGTGCTAAATACATACAGACACATAATGTTACTACTTATTACATAGTGCTGCGTACATACACATAATGTTACTACTTATTACATAGTGCTAAATACATACAGACACATAATGTTACTACTTATTAGATAGTGCTGGGTACATACAGACACATAATGTTACTACTTATTACATAGTGCTGGGTACATATAGACACATAATGTTACTACTTATTATATAGTGCTGGGTACATATAGACACATAATGTTACTACTTATTACATAGTGCTCGGTACATACAGACACTTAATGTTACTACTTATTACATAGTGCTCGGTACATACATATACATAATGTTACTACATATTACATAGTGCTCGGTACATACAGACACATAATGTTACTACTTATTACATAGTGCTGGGTACATACAGACACATAATGTTACTACTTATTACATAGTGCTCGGTACATACAGACACATAATGTTACTACTTATTACATAGTGCTCGGTACATACATATACATAATGTTACTACATATTACATAGTGCTGGGTACATACAGACACATAATGTTACTACTTATTACATAGTGCTCGGTACATACAGACACATAATGTTACTACTTATTACATAGTGCTCGGTACATACAGACACATAATGTTACTACTTATTACATAGTGCTCGGTACATACATATACATAATGTTACTACATATTACATAGTGCTCGGTACATACAGACACATAATGTTACTACTTATTACATAGTGCTGGGTACATACAGACACATAATGTTACTACTTATTACATAGTGCTGGGTACATACAGACACATAATGTTACTACTTATTACATAGTGCTGGGTACATATAGACACATACTGTTACTACTTATTACATAGTGCTGGGTACATATAGACACATAATGTTACTACTTATTACATAGTGCTGGGTACATACAGACACATAATGTTACTACTTATTACATAGTGCTCGGTACATACAGACACATAATGTTACTACTTATTACATAGTGCTGGGTACATACAGACACATAATGTTACTACTTATTACATAGTGCTGGGTACTTATAGACACATAATGTTACTACTTATTACATAGTGCTGGGTACATATAGACACATAATGTCACTACTTATTGCATAGTGCTGGGTACATACACATAATGTTACTACTTATTACATAGTGCTGGGTACATACACATAATGTTACTACTTATTACATAGTGCTCGGTACATACAGACACATAATGTTACTACTTATTACATAGTGCTGGGTACATACAGACACATAATGTTACTACTTATTATATAGTGCTGGGTACATACAGACACATAATGTTACTACTTATTACATAGTGCTGGGTACATACAGACACATAATGTTACTACTTATTACATAGTGCTGGGTACTTATAGAAACATAATGTTACTACTTATTACATAGTGCTCGGTACATACATATACATAATGTTACTACTTATTACATAGTGCTCGGTACATACAGACACATAATGTTACTACTTATTACATAGTGCTGGGTACATACAGACACATAATGTTACTACTTATTATATAGTGCTGGGTACATACAGACACATAATGTTACTACTTATTACATAGTGCTCGGTACATACAGACACATAATGTTACTACTTATTACATAGTGCTCGGTACATACAGAGAGATAATGTTACTACTTATTACATAGTGCTGGGTACATACAGACACATAATGTTACTACTTATTACATAGTGCTGGGTACATACAGACACATAATGTTACTACTTATTATATAGTGCTGGGTACATACAGAGAGATAATGTTACTACTTATTACATAGTGCTCGGTACATACAGACACATAATGTTACTACTTATTATATAGTGCTGGGTACATACAAACACATAATGTTACTACATATTACATAGTGCTGGGTATATACAGACACATAATGTTACTACTTATTACATAGTGCTCGGTACATACAGACACATAATGTTACTACATATTACATAGTGCTGGGTACATACAGACACATAATGTTACTACTTATTATATAGTGCTGGGTACATACAGACACATAATGTTACTACTTATTACATAGTGCTCGGTACATACAGACACATAATGTTACTACTTATTACATAGTGCTCAGTACATACATATACATAATGTTACTACATATTACATAGTGCTGGGTACATACAGACACATAATGTTACTACTTATTACATAGTGCTGGGTACATACAGACACATAATGTTACTACTTATTACATAGTGCTCAGTACATACAGACACATAATGTTACTACTTATTACATAGTGCTCGGTACATACAGACACATAATGTTACTACTTATTATATAGTGCTGGGTACATACACATAATGTTACTACTTATTACATAGTGCTGGGTACATACAGACACATAATGTTACTACTTATTACATAGTGCTGGGTACATACAGACACATAATGTTACTACTTACTACATAGTGCTCGGTACATACAGACACATAATGTTACTACTTATTACATAGTGCTGGGTACATACATACACATAATGTTACTACTTATTATATAGTGCTGGGTACATACAGACACTTGATGTTACTACTTATTATATAGTGCTCGGTACATACAGACACATAATGTTACTACTTATTATATAGTGCTGGGTACATACATATACATAATGTTACTACTTATTACATAGTGCTGGGTACATACATATACATAATGTTACTACATATTACATAGTGCTGGGTACATACAGACACATAATGGTACTACTTATTACATAGTGCTGGGTACATACAGACACATAATGTTACTACTTATTACATAGTGCTGGGTACATACAGACACATAATGTTACTACTTATTACATAGTGCTGGGTACATACATACACATAATGTTACTACTTATTACATAGTGCTGGGTACATACAGACACATAATGTTACTACTTATTACATAGTGCTGGGTACATACATATACATAATGTTACTACTTATTACATAGTGCTGGGTACATACATATACATAATGTTACTACATATTACATAGTGCTGGGTACATACAGACACATAATGTTACTACTTATTACATAGTGCTGGGTACATACAGACACATAATGTTACTACTTATTACATAGTGCTGGGTACATACAGACACATAATGTTACTACTTATTACATAGTGCTGGGTATATACATATACATAATGTTACTACTTATTACATAGTGCTCGGTACATACAGAAACATAATGTTACTACTTATTACATAGTGCTGGGTACATACATATACATAATGTTACTACTTATTACATAGTGCTCGGTACATACAGAAACATAATGTTACTACTTATTACATAGTGCTGGGTACATACACATAATGTTACTACTTATTACATAGTGCTCGGTACATACAGAAACATAATGTTACTACTTATTATATAGTGCTGGGTACATACACATAATGTTACTACTTATTATATAGTGCTGGGTACATACATATACATAATGTTACTACTTATTATATAGTGCTCGTTACATACAGACACATAATGTTACTACTTATTATATAGTGCTGGGTATATACATATACATAATGTTACTACTTATTACATAGTGCTCGGTACATACAGACACATAATGTTACTACTTATTACATAGTGCTGGGTACATACATACACATAATGTTACTACTTATTACATAGTGCTCGGTACATACAGACACATAATGTTACTACTTATTATATAGTGCTGGGTACATACACATAATGTTACTACTTATTACATAGTGCTGGGTACATACAGACACATAATGTTACTACTTATTACATAGTGCTGGGTACATACAGACACATAATGTTACTACTTATTACATAGTGCTGGGTACATACATACACATAATGTTACTACTTATTACATAGTGCTCGGTACATACATATACATAATGTTACTACTTATTACATAGTGCTCGGTACATACAGACACATAATGTTACTACTTATGACATAGTGCTGGGTACATACAGACACATAATGTTACTACTTATTATATAGTGCTGGGTACATACACATAATGTTACTACTTATTACATAGTGCTGGGTACATACAGACACATAATGTTACTACATATTACATAGTGCTGGGTACATACAGACACATAATGTTACTACTTATTACATAGTGCTCGGTACATACAGACACATAATGTTACTACTTATTACATAGTGCTGGGTACATACATACACATAATGTTACTACTTATTACATAGTGCTCGGTACATACATATACATAATGTTACTACTTATTACATAGTGCTCGGTACATACAGACACATAATGTTACTACTTATGACATAGTGCTGGGTACATACAGACACATAATGTTACTACTTATTATATAGTGCTGGGTACATACACATAATGTTACTACTTATTACATAGTGCTGGGTGCATACAGACACATAATGTTACTACATATTACATAGTGCTGGGTACATACAGACACATAATGTTACTACTTATTACATAGTGCTCGGTACATACAGACACATAATGTTACTACTTATTACATAGTGGTAAACAATATGAAAATATCCCAGCGCCTACTAGAACCTTATCAGCCTAGGGGGGTGATACCTAGTTATCACCTGGAGAAATAGTAAATATGAAGGTAAATCCCAGGCGCCAATAAATGGCTAAGGTTTAAAGTGTTAAAAATGTTTAATACAGCTCATCATGTAATGTTAAAAATGTAGTTGAAATACAAGGCTAAAAAGCATGGATCCACGCTATACAATAAAAGATATTAATAGTCGAAAATAACAGTCTACAATAAAATATAAACAGTAGTGCTACACAGTGACTTGGGGTAATACTCCAAGTGAGCTAAAACTGGGGTGATTACATCAAAGGTTGCAATATAAACAGTGAGCTAAAACTGGGGTGATTACATCAAAGGTTGCAATATAAACAGTGAAAAAATCTTTCAAAAGATAAAAAAATTCAAAAAATCAAGTATCAAAATGTCCAAAGTGAAAAAATGTGTCCTTAAAAAGTCAGTGCAAGAGGTAGTCAGTATGTGAGAAAATTTCCAAAATTTTCAAAAATTTATACCTTGATCCAAAATAAATCCAATGTGATACTCCTCTTTGGTGTGCTTCCAAAAGAAAGGGATAGAAAAAATGTAGAATGTTAGTGTAGATGTGGCCAGCCTGGAGTGGCTGGGGTGGTGAAGGTAAGAGCACACTGAATGACACAGTGCAGACAATTCCAAAAATAAAATAAAAATATTAAAAAATCAGGGGGAAAAAAATATGTATAAAACCTGTGGAAAGAAAGATAAAAACAATGTGTAGAATAATCACAATATATTCCTCAAATGAAATAAGGCTTACCAGTGTTGTCTACGCGTTTCGGCCTTCTCTGGGCCTTTATCAAGACTGGTGTGTGTTGCTTACTGATGGCCTTATATAGGGGATGTGTAATTGTGACCGGAAGTGCTTTGGTTTAGCTACTTCCGGTTTGACGATTTCTGTATTTCTCACCAAATTATTCAAATATGTTATTCCTTAACTTGGTGGTACATAAAAAGTTGCTGCTGTATTCTATTATTAGTATTATGAAGGGTCCTTGTTTACAATTTAATTATGTGTTTGTAAGTACGCTATATTTGTTTGTGACGTCACTTCCGGTTGGGTACTTCCGGTTTGACGATTTTCATTTTTATCCTAAGTAGTAGAACTAGATCAGATAGGTTATTTTTTATCATACCTAATATATTAGAGGTTGATGTTTTGTGTTGTTGGTATTTCAAAGGTCTTTATTTATACTTTTTCTTATGTGTGTAAATACGCCATGTTTGTTTATGACGTAACTTCCGGTTTAACTATATCCGGTTTGACGTTATTTGTATTGGTCACAAGATGTAAATAAGTAAATAAGTCTACTAGCCTTTTTATTATTATAGCAGTTAATAGATAGATAAATGATCTATCTATTTTTATTATGGCAGTTTGATCGATAGATGTGATCTGTCGTTTGTGTATGAATCCTCCTTATTATCTATGGCGTCACTTCCTATTGTCAATATAAGTCTGTTTGTTTAATAAAAATATGACATCAATAAATTCCAGTGTACTTAATGAGTATTTCTTTCGAATCATTTATGCGCTAAATTTATCCCTAGGGAGTTGGCGATGAGCCTTTAATGATCAGTGTATTTTATAACTGTGTTCAAGTTATGTGCTGATCTGGGGACTACTATATAACTGGATTGGGTAATATCTCCATAGAGGGTTGGAGCGAAAGGGTAAAAGGTTAAACACCAAATAGTTCAGATCTTTAGGGTAGTTTCAGTCTTGTATATTATGTGTAATCCCTCATAAGGTAGAATGTTATTTGAATTAGTTAGGTACAAAAATTAAAAAATAAATTAAAATAGAAATTGACCATATATATATAAACTAAAATAAACTAAAATAAACTAAACTGGGCTTTTATGCTTGTCGTGTATTTTAATTATGTTTTAAATATAGTGAATCATCATTTCGGGGGTGTGGACTTGGGGAAAACCTTTGTTTATTGGATCTCAGAGATATGATAGGTTAACGAAATTTTTAATACCAGTGTACTGGATGGAATATGTTGGATTGAATGTTAGTCAGATATGAAAATGTTCCAATCTTTTGAGAATTTGTGCTGTTTCTAGCTATTTTCATAGACTGAAGTATAGACTTGTATGCGATGCTGGTTGAAATATCAACGTGATCAAATTGGCTGAGCTTGCAGGGAAAGCGGATTTTGTTAGCGTATCTTTGTATTTACACAAAATATTGCTAATTGTTTTCAGGGACTGTGGGAGGAATGAAATAATAATAGGAGGCCTGGTATCCAGTGTATGGCTCGGTTTCCTATAGTTGGTTGAGGGATTTGATTGCATCAAATTGCGTTAACTTAAATTTTGAAACTTTATATAGAAGATTGTTGTTTTTCTTCTTAATATAAATTGATTCCATATGGAGACCAGTGCCTTGGAGAAGGAGATCGAAGGGTAAGGATTATAGTGAGGTTGGAATTTTTAGTAGATAGTTTCTGATAAAAGCTTCTGTGCTTTTAGAGCAACAGAGTTTATCTCCTTCATTATGGGGAGAGGAACCTTGGTGGTGGACATTCAGACTTAGGGAAAAATAGTGGAGAGTCAGCCTTAGGGGAAAGTACCCCGAGGGGATAGGATTCTTTTGTGGGTGTAGAGATGTTATATCATATTAAATAAATGAGAGAGGTCTTCTTTATTGTTTAACCCCTTAGGGTACAGACAGTCCAGGTTAAAGATCCACTTTGACTCGGCGGTTAGTAATTTTTTTTGTGTAATTGCCGCCTCTCCAATCTTTTCGTACCTTCTGTATGCCCATATATGTCAAGTCCTTTATATTTCCCTTGTGTTTGCTTGTAAAGTGTCTATATAAAGCGGTATCTGTGTTTAGTTTTTCGATAAGTCGTAGATGTTCACGTATCCTTTCTCTCAAGGACCTCGAGGTTTGGCCCACGTATTGTAGACCACATGAACATTGCAGTATGTAAATCACTCCGCTGTCCTGACATCTGATCAGTTCATGTATTTTATATCTTTGTTTTGTGTTAAAACTGTAAAATGTGTTGGATTTACTACCGTTTTTGCAGGCTTTACAAGATCCACAAGGGAAGAAGCCTTTCACTTCTTTTCCGAATGTGTCTTTGATACCCAGATTCTTCTTTTTTTCTATACTGGGAGCTAGTCTATTCTGTAAGTTCCTGGTTTTCCTGTATACAAATTTGGGTCTTTCTGGAATTTTGTCACCAATCAGGTCATCTTCTTTTAAAATTGACCAGTGTTTTTGAAATATTTTTTCGATGATGCTCTTATTCTCGCTGTATTCTGTAATCATTAATACATTGAGGGAGTCATCTTCTGTCCGTGGTGTTTTTTCTTTATATTTCAAAAGTTCATTTCTATCGATGTTGTTTACTTCTTCGCTTTTCTGTTCCAATAGACTCTCCTTGTAACCTCTCTCCAGGAACTTTGTTTTGATGATTTTGGCTTGTTCATTCCATTTTTCTTCTGTCGAGCAGTTCTTCTTAATCCTTACCAGTTGTCCTTTTGGTATGTTCTCCTTCCAATTTCTATGGTGACAGCTCATGTTGTGGATGTATGTGTTACTGTCTACTGTTTTGAAGTGAGTGGAGGTTTCAATCTTACCGTCTATGACCTCTATTTTTAGATCCAGGAAGATGAGTTCAGTTTTACTCCATGAATGAGTGAATTTCAGACTGTTGGTGCTTCTGTTCATGACTTCAATGGTGTAGTTCAGGTCCTCCTGGGTCCCTTTCCAGATGATAATGATGTCATCTATATAGCGGCGATAGAGGACCAGGTCCGCGCTTGCCGGGCATGAGTCCCAGAAGATGTTTTCCCATTTTCCCATGAATAGGTTTGCATAACTGGGCGCGAACCTGGTCCCCATCGCCGTACCGCAAATCTGTTGGTAGAAGTTTCCATCATCATGGAAGTAATTGTGGGTCAAGATGTATTTGATTCCATCCAAAATGAAGTCTTTCTGAGCCTCAGGTATTTCCAGATCTTTATCAAGGAAGAATTTTACTGCTTCTAGTCCTTCCTCATGGGGGATGCATGTATATAATGACATCACGTCACATGTTGCTAAAATATAGCCATCTTCCCATGGGGTTTCTTGTAAGAGATGTAATATCTGGGTGGAGTCCTTGAGGTATGAGGGCAATTGTTTCACATATCTCTGTAGGTTTAGATCAATGTATTCAGATAGGTTGCTGCTCAAAGAGCCGATACCTGAAATAATCGGCCTACCTGGTGGTTTCTGTAGAGATTTATGAATCTTTGGCAGATGGTATAGTACCGGTGTGATTGGATAACTGATGTTAATGTAGTTATATTCCTTAGTGGTTAGTATTCCTTGTTCTTTGGCTGGATCCAATATTTGTAATAATTCCTTTTTATAAATCTCTACCGGATTTGAAGGTAGTTTTCGATATGTCTCTTGGTCATTCAGGATTCTGGAGTTTTCGGATTTGTAATCCCTTTTGTCCATGATGACGATCCCGCCCCCCTTATCAGCCGGTTTGATGATCAAGTTGTGGTTTTCTTCCAAATTTTTTATGGTTGCAATTTGTTGTTTAGAGAGATTCTGCGTTTTTAGTCTCAATTTCTTAGAGTGTAGATCTTTGATTTCTTTGCATACAATTGTTTCAAAGGCCTCTATGGCTACTCCTTTGCTGTTTGTGGGGTTAAATGTAGACTTAGGCTTCAAGTCTGTGTGTCTGTAGACATCATCGTATTCGTATGATTTATATACGGTTCTCTCGATTGCTGATTTGGCGAAGAATCTCTTTAATGTCAACTTTCGTATAAATTCTTTGGTATTGATGAAGGTTTGGAACTTGTCCAGGCTTCTACTTGGAGCAAATGAGAGGCCCAGTTTCAATATGGAGTTTTCTTCCTTGGTCAATGTGTGAGAACTGAGGTTAAATATACCCTTGTTGTCTTCCATAGTGGTCTCCTCGTCTTTGTTTTTATTTCTTTTGTTTACTTTTGCTCCTCCTCGTCTTCCTCGATGTTTCTTCTTCTTGTTGGTATCATCAGTCTTCATGGACCTATCTCTCTCTGTTGTTTGGCAGATCTGTCTCTCTCCCTGTTGTGTGGGTGATCTGGTCCTAAAAAAGACGATGATGATGGTGTGTTTGTAGCAGATGTTGATATAAGGTAATCTTTGTGTTGATCCTTATATGGCTCCATTTTTCTGGGGCGTTGTTGGATTTTCCATTCATCCTTCTTATCATCCTCAATATTCTTGTGAGGGATCTGTCCTTCTTTCCTCTTTGGTGTTTTGTGCGCATTGTTTTGGTAAAATTCGTCCCTTTTGTTATATCTTTCAAAAGGTGCGTTTGCTCTATAGATCCCATAATTGGGTCTAGGTTCGTTCTGTCTATGATGGTTCGATCCCCTCTCGTAGTAGTGTCCTCTCGATGGGTCTTGGTGTAGGTACTCTCCCCTATTTTCTGGGTACTCTGGTCTTCTGTCTCGTGTATAATCCCATCTGTTATACCCAGTATCTCTCCTTCTCTCAGGTCTGTATTCCTCCCTATGTCTAAAATCCCTTTCATCCTCATAGTCCCTTCGGTAGTTATTGTTTTGCCACCTGTTATCATGATAAGATCTGAACCTATTGTTCGCATAAGGTGTTTGAATATAGTAATTTGGTCGTGTAAATCGTCTTCGATATGGTGTATATTGTTCCTGATTTTTGGGTCCATAGTGTCTCTTTGTTTGTTTTTTATATTCGTAGTTATAGTCTAAGTTCTGTGTGTGTTCATTAGTGTATTCTACAGGCGTAATTTTGTTTATTATATCTCCCTCTGTGTTAGTATCTGTAGTTTCTGTTGTCACAGTATTCGTGTGTTCCTCAACAGTTATTTCCTTACTTTCCAGTTCTCTCAAGAGTTTTTTTGTCTTTTTTTGAATAACTTCATCTCTGATTTTTTTCACTTTTTTAAAAAGGTTATCTTTTTTTCTAAAATATCAATAGACTCTTGTCCAGAGTGTTCCAAATTAATTAGAATTTCTTCATTCTCTTTTATTTTGGAATCCATGTCACGTGCTAGGGATTCTCTATATTCTATAATTAGTTTTATCAGATGTCTTGATGTGTTTATCAGGACTAATTTCCATTTATCAGAGATGGAATCAGATAGAGGGAAAGCGCATTCCTTATGTGTCATGAGGCCTTTGGGGATGATGTCTAATTCTAAGCATTTTTTGAGAAACGAAATTTCAGCTTTATATTTAACCTCTGAAATTAATAGTTTTTCTAATTCTCTAAAGATGGACTGTATGTCTATAGTGTCATCCTCATCTATTTCAATGCTGATTAATTTGGTCTGTTTGTTCACATCAATACATACATCCTGTCTAAGTGCAGCTAGGGATTCCATGTTACGGAATATAGAGTAACAGTAAAAACAACAATCTTCTATATAAAGTTTCAAAATTTAAGTTAACGCAATTTGATGCAATCAAATCCCTCAACCAACTATAGGAAACCGAGCCATACACTGGATACCAGGCCTCCTATTATTATTTCATTCCTCCCACAGTCCCTGAAAACAATTAGCAATATTTTGTGTAAATACAAAGATACGCTAACAAAATCCGCTTTCCCTGCAAGCTCAGCCAATTTGATCACGTTGATATTTCAACCAGCATCGCATACAAGTCTATACTTCAGTCTATGAAAATAGCTAGAAACAGCACAAATTCTCAAAAGATTGGAACATTTTCATATCTGACTAACATTCAATCCAACATATTCCATCCAGTACACTGGTATTAAAAATTTCGTTAACCTATCATATCTCTGAGATCCAATAAACAAAGGTTTTCCCCAAGTCCACACCCCCGAAATGATGATTCACTATATTTAAAACATAATTAAAATACACGACAAGCATAAAAGCCCAGTTTAGTTTATTTTAGTTTATTTTAGTTTATATATATATGGTCAATTTCTATTTTAATTTATTTTTTAATTTTTGTACCTAACTAATTCAAATAACATTCTACCTTATGAGGGATTACACATAATATACAAGACTGAAACTACCCTAAAGATCTGAACTATTTGGTGTTTAACCTTTTACCCTTTCGCTCCAACCCTCTATGGAGATATTACCCAATCCAGTTATATAGTAGTCCCCAGATCAGCACATAACTTGAACACAGTTATAAAATACACTGATCATTAAAGGCTCATCGCCAACTCCCTAGGGATAAATTTAGCGCATAAATGATTCGAAAGAAATACTCATTAAGTACACTGGAATTTATTGATGTCATATTTTTATTAAACAAACAGACTTATATTGACAATAGGAAGTGACGCCATAGATAATAAGGAGGATTCATACACAAACGACAGATCACATCTATCGATCAAACTGCCATAATAAAAATAGATAGATCATTTATCTATCTATTAACTGCTATAATAATAAAAAGGCTAGTAGACTTATTTACTTATTTACATCTTGTGACCAATACAAATAACGTCAAACCGGATATAGTTAAACCGGAAGTTACGTCATAAACAAACATGGCGTATTTACACACATAAGAAAAAGTATAAATAAAGACCTTTGAAATACCAACAACACAAAACATCAACCTCTAATATATTAGGTATGATAAAAAATAACCTATCTGATCTAGTTCTACTACTTAGGATAAAAATGAAAATCGTCAAACCGGAAGTACCCAACCGGAAGTGACGTCACAAACAAATATAGCGTACTTACAAACACATAATTAAATTGTAAACAAGGACCCTTCATAATACTAATAATAGAATACAGCAGCAACTTTTTATGTACCACCAAGTTAAGGAATAACATATTTGAATAATTTGGTGAGAAATACAGAAATCGTCAAACCGGAAGTAGCTAAACCAAAGCACTTCCGGTCACAATTACACATCCCCTATATAAGGCCATCAGTAAGCAACACACACCAGTCTTGATAAAGGCCCAGAGAAGGCCGAAACGCGTAGACAACACTGGTAAGCCTTATTTCATTTGAGGAATATATTGTGATTATTCTACACATTGTTTTTATCTTTCTTTCCACAGGTTTTATACATATTTTTTTCCCCCTGATTTTTTAATATTTTTATTTTATTTTTGGAATTGTCTGCACTGTGTCATTCAGTGTGCTCTTACCTTCACCACCCCAGCCACTCCAGGCTGGCCACATCTACACTAACATTCTACATTTTTTCTATCCCTTTCTTTTGGAAGCACACCAAAGAGGAGTATCACATTGGATTTATTTTGGATCAAGGTATAAATTTTTGAAAATTTTGGAAATTTTCTCACATACTGACTACCTCTTGCACTGACTTTTTAAGGACACATTTTTTCACTTTGGACATTTTGATACTTGATTTTTTGAATTTTTTTTATCTTTTGAAAGATTTTTTCACTGTTTATATTGCAACCTTTGATGTAATCACCCCAGTTTTAGCTCACTGTTTATATTGCAACCTTTGATGTAATCACCCCAGTTTTAGCTCACTTGGAGTATTACCCCAAGTCACTGTGTAGCACTACTGTTTATATTTTATTGTATACTGTTATTTTCGACTATTAATATCTTTTATTGTATAGCGTGGATCCATGCTTTTTAGCCTTGTATTTCAACTACATTTTTAACATTACATGATGAGCTGTATTAAACATTTTTAACACTTTAAACCTTAGCCATTTATTGGCGCCTGGGATTTACCTTCATATTTACTTATTACATAGTGCTGGGTACATACAGACACATAATGTTACTACTTATTACATAGTGCTCGGTACATACAGACACATAATGTTACTACTTATTATATAGTGCTGGGTACATACACATAATGTTACTACTTATTACATAGTGCTGGGTACATACAGACACATAATGTTACTACTTATTACATAGTGCTGGGTACATACATACACATAATGTTACTACTTATTACATAGTGCTGAGTACATACAGACACATAATGTTACTACTTATTACATAGTGGTGGGTACATACAGACACATAATGTTACTACTTATTATATAGTGCTCGGTACATACAGACACATAATGTTACTACTTATTATATAGTGCTGGGTACATACATATACATAATGTTACTACTTATTACATAGTGCTGGGTACATACATATACATAATGTTACTACTTATTACATAGTGCTGGATACATACATATACATAATGTTACTACATATTACATAGTGCTGGGTACATACAGACACATAATGTTACTACTTATTACATAGTGCTGGGTACATACAGACACATAATGTTACTACTTATTACATAGTGCTGGGTACATACAGACACATAATGTTACTACTTATTACATAGTGCTGGGTACATACAGACACATAATGTTACTACTTATTACATAGTGCTGGGTACATACATATACATAATGTTGCTACTTATTACATAGTGCTGGGTACATACATATACATAATGTTACTACTTATTACATAGTGCTGGGTACATACATATACATAATGTTACTACATATTACATAGTGCTGGGTACATACAGACATATAATGTTACTACTTATTACATAGTGCTGGGTACATACAGACACATAATGTTACTACTTATTACATAGTGCTGGGTACATACAGACACATAATGTTACTACTTATTACATAGTGCTGGGTATATACATATACATAATGTTACTACTTATTACATAGTGCTCGGTACATACAGAAACATGATGTTACTACTTATTACATAGTGCTGGGTACATACATATACATAATGTTACTACTTATTACATAGTGCTCGGTACATACAGAAACATAATGTTACTACTTATTACATAGTGCTGGGTACATACATATACATAATGTTACTACTTATTACATAGTGTTCGGTACACACAGAAACATAATGTTACTACTTATTATATAGTGCTGGGTACATACACATAATGTTACTACTTATTATATAGTGCTGGGTACATACATATACATAATGTTACTAATTATTACATAGTGCTCGGTACATACAGACACATAATGTTACTACTTATTGCATAGTGCTGGGTACATACATACACATAATGTTACTACTTATTACATAGTGCTCGGTACATACAGACACATAATGTTACTACTTATTATATAGTGCTGGGTACATACACATAATGTTACTACTTATTACATAGTGCTGGGTACAAACAGACACATAATGTTACTACTTATTACATTGTGCTGGGTACATACAGACACATAATGTTACTACTTATTACATAGTGCTGGGTACATACATACACATAATGTTACTACTTATTACATAGTGCTCGGTACATACATATACATAATGTTACTACTTATTACATAGTGCTCGGTACATACAGACACATAATGTTACTACTTATTACATAGTGCTGGGTACATACATACACATAATGTTACTACTTATTACATAGTGCTCGGTACATACAGACACATAATGTTACTACTTATTACATAGTGCTGGGTACATACAGACACATAATGTTACTACTTATTATATAGTGCTCGGTATATACAGACACATAATGTTACTACTTATTATATAGTGCTGGGTACATACATATACATAATGTTACTACTTATTACATAGTGCTGGGTACATACATATACATAATGTTACTACTTATTACATAGTACTGGATACATACATATACATAATGTTACTACATATTACATAGTGCTGGGTACATACAGACACATAATGTTACTACTTATTACATAGTGCTGGGTACATACAGACACATAATGTTACTACTTATTACATAGTGCTGGGTACATACAGACACATAATGTTACTACTTATTACATAGTGCTGGGTACATACAGACACATAATGTTACTACTTATTACATAGTGCTGGGTACATACATATACATAATGTTGCTACTTATTACATAGTGCTGGGTACATACATATACATAATGTTACTACTTATTACATAGTGCTGGGTACATACATATACATAATGTTACTACATATTACATAGTGCTGGGTACATACAGACATATAATGTTACTACTTATTACATAGTGCTGGGTACATACAGACACATAATGTTACTACTTATTACATAGTGCTGGGTACATACAGACACATAATGTTACTACTTATTACATAGTGCTGGGTATATACATATACATAATGTTACTACTTATTACATAGTGCTCGGTACATACAGAAACATGATGCTACTACTTATTACATAGTGCTGGGTACATACATATACATAATGTTACTACTTATTACATAGTGCTCGGTACATACAGAAACATAATGTTACTACTTATTACATAGTGCTGGGTACATACATATACATAATGTTACTACTTATTACATAGTGTTCGGTACACACAGAAACATAATGTTACTACTTATTATATAGTGCTGGGTACATACACATAATGTTACTACTTATTATATAGTGCTGGGTACATACATATACATAATGTTACTACTTATTACATAGTGCTCGGTACATACAGACACATAATGTTACTACTTATTGCATAGTGCTGGGTACATACATACACATAATGTTACTACTTATTACATAGTGCTCGGTACATACAGACACATAATGTTACTACTTATTATATAGTGCTGGGTACATACACATAATGTTACTACTTATTACATAGTGCTGGGTACATACAGACACATAATGTTACTACTTATTACATAGTGCTGGGTACATACAGACACATAATGTTACTACTTATTACATAGTGCTGGGTACATACAGACACATAATGTTACTACTTATTACATAGTGCTGGGTACATACAGACACATAATGTTACTACTTATTACATAGTGCTGGGTACATACAGACACATAATGTTACTACTTATTACATAGTGCTCGGTACATACAGACACATAATGTTACTACTTATTACATAGTGCTGTGTACATACAGACACATAATGTTACTACTTATTATATAGTGCTGGGTACATACACATAATGTTACTACTTATTACATAGTGCTGTGTACATACAGACACATAATGTTACTGCTTATTACATAGTGCTGGGTACATACAGACACATAATGTTACTACTTATTACATAGTGCTAAATACATACAGACACATAATGTTACTACTTATTACATAGTGCTGCGTACATACACATAATGTTACTACTTATTACATAGTGCTAAATACATACAGACACATAATGTTACTACTTATTACATAGTGCTGGGTACATACAGACACATAATGTTACTACTTATTACATAGTGCTGGGTACATATAGACACATAATGTTACTACTTATTATATAGTGCTGGGTACATATAGACACATAATGTTACTACTTATTACATAGTGCTCGGTACATACAGACACATAATGTTACTACTTATTACATAGTGCTCGGTACATACATATACATAATGTTACTACATATTACATAGTGCTCGGTACATACAGACACATAATGTTACTACTTATTACATAGTGCTGGGTACATACAGACACATAATGCTACTACTTATTACATAGTGCTCGGTACATACAGACACATAATGTTACTACTTATTACATAGTGCTCGGTACATACATATACATAATGTTACTACATATTACATAGTGCTCGGTACATACAGACACATAATGTTACTACTTATTACATAGTGCTGGGTACATACAGACACATAATGTTACTACTTATTACATAGTGCTGGGTACATACAGACACATAATGTTACTACTTATTACATAGTGCTGGGTACATATAGACACATACTGTTACTACTTATTACATAGTGCTGGGTACATATAGACACATAATGTTACTACTTATTACATAGTGCTGGGTACATACAGACACATAATGTTACTACTTATTACATAGTGCTCAGTACATACAGACACATAATGTTACTACTTATTACATAGTGCTGGGTACATACAGACACATAATGTTACTACTTATTACATAGTGCTGGGTTTTTATAGACACATAATGTTACTACTTATTACATAGTGCTGGGTACATATAGACACATAATGTCACTACTTATTACATAGTGCTGGATACATACAGACACATAATGTTACTACTTATTACATAGTGCTGGGTACATACACATAATGTTACTACTTATTACATAGTGCTCGGTACATACAGACACATAATGTTACTACTTATTACATAGTGCTGGGTACATACAGACACATAATGTTACTACTTATTATATAGTGCTGGGTACATACAGACACATAATGTTACTACTTATTACATAGTGCTGGGTACATACAGACACATAATGTTACTACTTATTATATAGTGCTGGGTACATACAGACACATAATGTTACTACTTATTATATAGTGCTGGGTACATACAGACACATAATGTTACTACTTATTACATAGTGCTGGGTACATACAGACACATAATGTTACTACTTATTACATAGTGCTGGGTACTTATAGAAACATAATGTTACTACTTATTACATAGAGCTCGGTACATACATATACATAATGTTACTACTTATTACATAGTGCTCGGTACATACAGACACATAATGTTACTACTTATTACATAGTGCTGGGTACATACAGACACATAATGTTACTACTTATTATATAGTGCTGGGTACATACAGACACATAATGTTACTACTTATTACATAGTGCTCGGTACATACAGACACATAATGTTACTACTTATTACATAGTGCTCGGTACATACAGAGAGATAATGTTACTACTTATTACATAGTGCTGGGTACATACAGACACATAATGTTACTACTTATTATATAGTGCTGGGTACATACAGAGAGATAATGTTACTACTTATTACATAGTGCTCGGTACATACAGACACATAATGTTACTACTTATTATATAGTGCTGGGTACATACATATACATAATGTTACTACATATTACATAGTGCTGGGTATATACAGACACATAATGTTACTACTTATTACATAGTGCTCGGTACATACAGACACATAATGTTACTACATATTACATAGTGCTGGGTACATACAGACACATAATGTTACTACTTATTATATAGTGCTGGGTACATACACATAATGTTACTACTTATTACATAGTGCTCGGTACATACAGACACATAATGTTACTACTTATTACATTGTGCTCAGTACATACACATAATGTTACTACTTATTACATAGTGCTAAATACATACAGACACATAATGTTACTACTTATTACATAGTGCTGGGTACATACAGACACATAATGTTACTACTTATTACATAGTGCTGGGTACATATAGACACATAATGTTACTACTTATTATATAGTGCTGGGTACATATAGACACATAATGTTACTACTTATTACATAGTGCTCGGTACATACAGACACATAATGTTACTACTTATTACATAGTGCTGGGTACATACAGACACATAATGTTACTACTTATTACATAGTGCTCGGTACATACAGACACATAATGTTACTACTTATTACATAGTGCTCGGTACATACATATACATAATGTTACTACATATTACATAGTGCTCGGTACATACAGACACATAATGTTACTACTTATTACATAGTGCTGGGTACATACAGACACATAATGTTACTACTTATTACATAGTGCTGGGTACATACAGACACATAATGTTACTACTTATTACATAGTGCTGGGTACATATAGACACATACTGTTACTACTTATTACATAGTGCTGGGTACATACAGACACATAATGTTACTACTTATTACATAGTGCTGGGTACATACATACACATAATGTTACTACTTATTACATAGTGCTCGGTACATACATATACATAATGTTACTACTTATTACATAGTGCTCGGTACATACAGACACATAATGTTACTACTTATTACATAGTGCTGGGTACATACATACACATAATGTTACTACTTATTACATAGTGCTCGGTACATACAGACACATAATGTTACTACTTATTACATAGTGCTGGATACATACAGACACATAATGTTACTACTTATTATATAGTGCTCGGTACATACAGACACATAATGTTACTACTTATTATATAGTGCTGGGTACATACATATACATAATGTTACTACTTATTACATAGTGCTGGGTACATACATATACATAATGTTACTACTTATTACATAGTGCTGGATACATACATATACATAATGTTACTACATATTACATAGTGCTGGGTACATACAGACACATAATGTTACTACTTATTACATAGTGCTGGGTACATACAGACACATAATGTTACTACTTATTACATAGTGCTGGGTACATACAGACACATAATGTTACTACTTATTACATAGTGCTGGGTACATACAGACACATAATGTTACTACTTATTACATAGTGCTGGGTACATACATATACATAATGTTGCTACTTATTACATAGTGCTGGGTACATACATATACATAATGTTACTACTTATTACATAGTGCTGGGTACATACATATACATAATGTTACTACATATTACATAGTGCTGGGTACATACAGACATACAATGTTACTACTTATTACATAGTGCTGGGTACATACAGACACATAATGTTACTACTTATTACATAGTGCTGGGTACATACAGACACATAATGTTACTACTTATTACATAGTGCTGGGTATATACATATACATAATGTTACTACTAATTACATAGTGCTCGGTACATACAGAAACATGATGCTACTACTTATTACATAGTGCTGGGTACATACATATACATAATGTTACTACTTATTACATAGTGCTCGGTACATACAGAAACATAATGTTACTACTTATTACATAGTGCTGGGTACATACATATACATAATGTTACTACTTATTACATAGTGTTCGGTACACACAGAAACATAATGTTACTACTTATTATATAGTGCTGGGTACATACACATAATGTTACTACTTATTATATAGTGCTGGGTACATACATATACATAATGTTACTACTTATTACATAGTGCTCGGTACATACAGACACATAATGTTACTACTTATTGCATAGTGCTGGGTACATACATACACATAATGTTACTACTTATTACATAGTGCTCGGTACATACAGACACATAATGTTACTACTTATTATATAGTGCTGGGTACATACACATAATGTTACTACTTATTACATAGTGCTGGGTACATACAGACACATAATGTTACTACTTATTACATAGTGCTGGGTACATACAGACACATAATGTTACTACTTATTACATAGTGCTGGGTACATACAGACACATAATGTTACTACTTATTACATAGTGCTGGGTACATACAGACACATAATGTTACTACTTATTACATAGTGCTGGGTACATACAGACACATAATGTTACTACTTATTACATAGTGCTCGGTACATACAGACACATAATGTTACTACTTATTACATAGTGCTGTGTACATACAGACACATAATGTTACTACTTATTATATAGTGCTGGGTACATACACATAATGTTACTACTTATTACATAGTGCTGGGTACATACAGACACATAATGTTACTACTTATTACATAGTGCTGGGTACATACAGACACATAATGTTACTACTTATTACATAGTGCTAAATACATACAGACACATAATGTTACTACTTATTACATAGTGCTGCGTACATACACATAATGTTACTACTTATTATATAGTGCTGGGTACATACAGAGAGATAATGTTACTACTTATTACATAGTGCTCGGTACATACAGACACATAATGTTACTACTTATTATATAGTGCTGGGTACATACATATACATAATGTTACTACATATTACATAGTGCTGGGTATATACAGACACATAATGTTACTACTTATTACATAGTGCTCGGTACATACAGACACATAATGTTACTACATATTACATAGTGCTGGGTACATACAGACACATAATGTTACTACTTATTATATAGTGCTGGGTACATACACATAATGTTACTACTTATTACATAGTGCTCGGTACATACAGACACATAATGTTACTACTTATTACATTGTGCTCAGTACATACACATAATGTTACTACTTATTACATAGTGCTAAATACATACAGACACATAATGTTACTACTTATTACATAGTGCTGGGTACATACAGACACATAATGTTACTACTTATTACATAGTGCTGGGTACATATAGACACATAATGTTACTACTTATTATATAGTGCTGGGTACATATAGACACATAATGTTACTACTTATTACATAGTGCTCGGTACATACAGACACATAATGTTACTACTTATTACATAGTGCTCGGTACATACATATACATAATGTTACTACATATTACATAGTGCTGGGTACATACAGACACATAATGTTACTACTTATTACATAGTGCTGGGTACATACAGACACATAATGTTACTACTTATTACATAGTGCTCGGTACATACAGACACATAATGTTACTACTTATTACATAGTGCTCGGTACATACATATACATAATGTTACTACTTATTACATAGTGCTCGGTACATACAGACACATAATGTTACTACTTATTACATAGTGCTGGGTACATACAGACACATAATGTTACTACTTATTACATAGTGCTGGGTACATACAGACACATAATGTTACTACTTATTACATAGTGCTGGGTACATATAGACACATACTGTTACTACTTATTACATAGTGCTGGGTACATATAGACACATAATGTTACTACTTATTACATAGTGCTGGGTACATACAGACACATAATGTTACTACTTATTACATAGTGCTCGGTACATACAGACACATAATGTTACTACTTATTACATAGTGCTGGGTACATACAGACACATAATGTTACTACTTATTACATAGTGCTGGGTACTTATAGACACATAATGTTACTACTTATTACATAGTGCTGGGTACATATAGACACATAATGTCACTACTTATTACATAGTGCTGGGTACATACAGACACATAATGTTACTACTTATTACATAGTGCTGGGTATATACACATAATGTTACTACTTATTACATAGTGCTCGGTACATACAGACACATAATGTTACTACTTATTACATAGTGCTGGGTACATACAGACACATAATGTTACTACTTATTATATAGTGCTGGGTACATACAGACACATAATGTTACTACTTATTACATAGTGCTGGGTACATACAGACACATAATGTTACTACTTATTATATAGTGCTGGGTACATACAGACACATAATGTTACTACTTATTATATAGTGCTGGGTACATACAGACACATAATGTTACTACTTATTATATAGTGCTGGGTACATACAGACACATAATGTTACTACTTATTACATAGTGCTGGGTACA
Source organism: Bombina bombina (assembly GCF_027579735.1). Taxonomy (NCBI): domain Eukaryota; kingdom Metazoa; phylum Chordata; class Amphibia; order Anura; family Bombinatoridae; genus Bombina; species Bombina bombina. The sequence goes on from NC_069499.1 coordinate 1,583,640,103, forward strand.
TACAGACACATAATGTTACTACTTATTACATAGTGCTGGGTACTTATAGAAACATAATGTTACTACTTATTACATAGTGCTCGGTACATACATATACATAATGTTACTACTTATTACATAGTGCTGGGTACATACAGACACATAATGTTACTACTTATTACATAGTGCTCGGTACATACAGACACATAATGTTACTACTTATTACATAGTGCTCGGTACATACAGAGAGATAATGTTACTACTTATTACATAGTGCTGGGTACATACAGACACATAATGTTACTACTTATTACATAGTGCTGGGTACATACAGACACATAATGTTACTACTTATTATATAGTGCTGGGTACATACAGAGAGATAATGTTACTACTTATTACATAGTGCTCGGTACATACAGACACACAATGTTACTACTTATTATATAGTGCTCGGTACATACAGACACATAATGTTACTACTTATTACATAGTGCTGGGTACTTATAGAAACATAATGTTACTACTTATTACATAGTGCTCGGTACATACATATACATAATGTTACTACTTATTACATAGTGCTGGGTACATACAGACACATAATGTTACTACTTATTACATAGTGCTCGGTACATACAGACACATAATGTTACTACTTATTACATAGTGCTCGGTACATACAGACACATAATGTTACTACTTATTATATAGTGCTGGGTACATACACATAATGTTACTACTTATTACATAGTGCTGGGTACATACAGACACATAATGTTACTACTTATTACATAGTGCTGGGTACATACAGACACATAATGTTACTACTTATTACATAGTGCTAAATACATACAGACACATAATGTTACTACTTATTACATAGTGCTGCGTACATACACATAATGTTACTACTTATTATATAGTGCTGGGTACATACAGAGAGATAATGTTACTACTTATTACATAGTGCTCGGTACATACAGACACATAATGTTACTACTTATTATATAGTGCTGGGTACATACATATACATAATGTTACTACATATTACATAGTGCTGGGTATATACAGACACATAATGTTACTACTTATTACATAGTGCTCGGTACATACAGACACATAATGTTACTACATATTACATAGTGCTGGGTACATACAGACACATAATGTTACTACTTATTATATAGTGCTGGGTACATACACATAATGTTACTACTTATTACATAGTGCTCGGTACATACAGACACATAATGTTACTACTTATTACATTGTGCTCAGTACATACACATAATGTTACTACTTATTACATAGTGCTAAATACATACAGACACATAATGTTACTACTTATTACATAGTGCTGGGTACATACAGACACATAATGTTACTACTTATTACATAGTGCTGGGTACATATAGACACATAATGTTACTACTTATTATATAGTGCTGGGTACATATAGACACATAATGTTACTACTTATTACATAGTGCTCGGTACATACAGACACATAATGTTACTACTTATTACATAGTGCTCGGTACATACATATACATAATGTTACTACATATTACATAGTGCTGGGTACATACAGACACATAATGTTACTACTTATTACATAGTGCTGGGTACATACAGACACATAATGTTACTACTTATTACATAGTGCTCGGTACATACAGACACATAATGTTACTACTTATTACATAGTGCTCGGTACATACATATACATAATGTTACTACATATTACATAGTGCTCGGTACATACAGACACATAATGTTACTACTTATTACATAGTGCTGGGTACATACAGACACATAATGTTACTACTTATTACATAGTGCTGGGTACATACAGACACATAATGTTACTACTTATTACATAGTGCTGGGTACATATAGACACATACTGTTACTACTTATTACATAGTGCTGGGTACATATAGACACATAATGTTACTACTTATTACATAGTGCTGGGTACATACAGACACATAATGTTACTACTTATTACATAGTGCTCGGTACATACAGACACATAATGTTACTACTTATTACATAGTGCTGGGTACATACAGACACATAATGTTACTACTTATTACATAGTGCTGGGTACTTATAGACACATAATGTTACTACTTATTACATAGTGCTGGGTACATATAGACACATAATGTCACTACTTATTACATAGTGCTGGGTACATACAGACACATAATGTTACTACTTATTACATAGTGCTGGGTATATACACATAATGTTACTACTTATTACATAGTGCTCGGTACATACAGACACATAATGTTACTACTTATTACATAGTGCTGGGTACATACAGACACATAATGTTACTACTTATTATATAGTGCTGGGTACATACAGACACATAATGTTACTACTTATTACATAGTGCTGGGTACATACAGACACATAATGTTACTACTTATTATATAGTGCTGGGTACATACAGACACATAATGTTACTACTTATTATATAGTGCTGGGTACATACAGACACATAATGTTACTACTTATTATATAGTGCTGGGTACATACAGACACATAATGTTACTACTTATTACATAGTGCTGGGTACATACAGACACATAATGTTACTACTTATTACATAGTGCTGGGTACTTATAGAAACATAATGTTACTACTTATTACATAGTGCTCGGTACATACATATACATAATGTTACTACTTATTACATAGTGCTGGGTACATACAGACACATAATGTTACTACTTATTACATAGTGCTCGGTACATACAGACACATAATGTTACTACTTATTACATAGTGCTCGGTACATACAGAGAGATAATGTTACTACTTATTACATAGTGCTGGGTACATACAGACACATAATGTTACTACTTATTACATAGTGCTGGGTACATACAGACACATAATGTTACTACTTATTATATAGTGCTGGGTACATACAGAGAGATAATGTTACTACTTATTACATAGTGCTCGGTACATACAGACACACAATGTTACTACTTATTATATAGTGCTGGGTACATACAGACACATAATGTTACTACATATTACATAGTGCTGGGTATATACAGACACATAATGTTACTACTTATTACATAGTGCTCGGTACATACAGACACATAATGTTACTACATATTACATAGTGCTGGGTACATACAGACACATAATGTTACTACTTATTATATAGTGCTGGGTACATACACATAATGTTACTACTTATTACATAGTGCTCGGTACATACAGACACATAATGTTACTACTTATTACATTGTGCTCAGTACATACATAAACATAATGTTACTACATATTACATAGTGCTGGGTACATACAGACACATAATGTTACTACTTATTATATAGTGCTGGGTACATACAGACACATAATGTTACTACTTATTATATAGTGCTGGGTACATACAGACACATAATGTTACTACTTATTACATAGTGCTGGGTACATACAGACACATAATGTTACTACTTATTACATAGTGCTGGGTACTTATAGAAACATAATGTTACTACTTATTACATAGTGCTCGGTACATACATATACATAATGTTACTACTTATTACATAGTGCTCGGTACATACAGACACATAATGTTACTACTTATTACATAGTGCTGGGTACATACAGACACATACTGTTACTACTTATTATATAGTGCTGGGTACATACAGACACATAATGTTACTACTTATTACATAGTGCTCGGTACATACAGACACATAATGTTACTACTTATTACATAGTGCTCGGTACATACAGAGAGATAATGTTACTACTTATTACATAGTGCTGGGTACATACAGACACATAATGTTACTACTTATTATATAGTGCTGGGTACATACAGAGAGATAATGTTACTACTTATTACATAGTGCTCGGTACATACAGACACATAATGTTACTACTTATTATATAGTGCTGGGTACATACATATACATAATGTTACTACATATTACATAGTGCTGGGTATATACAGACACATAATGTTACTACTTATTACATAGTGCTCGGTACATACAGACACATAATGTTACTACATATTAAATAGTGCTGGGTACATACAGACACATAATGTTACTACTTATTATATAGTGCTGGGTACATACACATAATGTTACTACTTATTACATAGTGCTCGGTACATACAGACACATAATGTTACTACTTATTACATTGTGCTCAGTACATACACATAATGTTACTACTTATTACATAGTGCTAAATACATACAGACACATAATGTTACTACTTATTACATAGTGCTGGGTACATACAGACACATAATGTTACTACTTATTACATAGTGCTGGGTACATATAGACACATAATGTTACTACTTATTATATAGTGCTGGGTACATATAGACACATAATGTTACTACTTATTACATAGTGCTCGGTACATACAGACACATAATGTTACTACTTATTACATAGTGCTCGGTACATACATATACATAATGTTACTACATATTACATAGTGCTGGGTACATACAGACACATAATGTTACTACTTATTACATAGTGCTGGGTACATACAGACACATAATGTTACTACTTATTACATAGTGCTCGGTACATACAGACACATAATGTTACTACTTATTACATAGTGCTCGGTACATACATATACATAATGTTACTACATATTACATAGTGCTCGGTACATACAGACACAATGTTACTACTTATTACATAGTGCTGGGTACATACAGACACATAATGTTACTACTTATTACATAGTGCTGGGTACATACAGACACATAATGTTACTACTTATTACATAGTGCTGGGTTCATATAGACACATACTGTTACTACTTATTACATAGTGCTGGGTACATATAGACACATAATGTTACTACTTATTACATAGTGCTGGGTACATACAGACACATAATGTTACTACTTATTACATAGTGCTCGGTACATACAGACACATAATGTTACTACTTATTACATAGTGCTGGGTACATACAGACACATAATGTTACTACTTATTACATAGTGCTGGGTACTTATAGACACATAATGTTACTACTTATTACATAGTGCTGGGTACATATAGACACATAATGTCACTACTTATTACATAGTGCTGGGTACATACAGACACATAATGTTACTACTTATTACATAGTGCTGGGTACATACACATAATGTTACTACTTATTACATAGTGCTCGGTACATACAGACACATAATGTTACTACTTATTACATAGTGCTGGGTACATACAGACACATAATGTTACTACTTATTATATAGTGCTGGGTACATACAGACACATAATGTTACTACTTATTACATAGTGCTGGGTACATACAGACACATAATGTTACTACTTATTATATAGTGCTGGGTACATACAGACACATAATGTTACTACTTATTATATAGTGCTGGGTACATACAGACACATAATGTTACTACTTATTATATAGTGCTGGGTACATACAGACACATAATGTTACTACTTATTACATAGTGCTGGGTACATACAGACACATAATGTTACTACTTATTACATAGTGCTGGGTACTTATAGAAACATAATGTTACTACTTATTACATAGTGCTCGGTACATACATATACATAATGTTACTACTTATTACATAGTGCTCGGTACATACAGACACATAATGTTACTACTTATTACATAGTGCTGGGTACATACAGACACATAATGTTACTACTTATTATATAGTGCTGGGTACATACAGACACATAATGTTACTACTTATTACATAGTGCTCGGTACATACAGACACATAATGTTACTACTTATTACATAGTGCTCGGTACATACAGAGAGATAATGTTACTACTTATTACATAGTGCTGGGTACATACAGACACATAATGTTACTACTTATTACATAGTGCTGGGTACATACAGACACATAATGTTACTACTTATTATATAGTGCTGGGTACATACAGAGAGATAATGCTACTACTTATTACATAGTGCTCGGTACATACAGACACACAATGTTACTACTTATTATATAGTGCTGGGTACATACAGACACATAATGTTACTACATATTACATAGTGCTGGGTATATACAGACACATAATGTTACTACTTATTACATAGTGCTCGGTACATACAGACACATAATGTTACTACATATTACATAGTGCTGGGTACATACAGACACATAATGTTACTACTTATTATATAGTGCTGGGTACATACACATAATGTTACTACTTATTACATAGTGCTCGGTACATACAGACACATAATGTTACTACTTATTACATTGTGCTCAGTACATACATATACATAATGTTACTACATATTACATAGTGCTGGGTACATACAGACACATAATGTTACTACTTATTACATAGTGCTGGGTACATACAGACACATAATGTTACTACTTATTACATAGTGCTCAGTACATACAGACACATAATGTTACTACTTATTACATAGTGCTCGGTACATACAGACACATAATGTTACTACTTATTATATAGTGCTGGGTACATACACATAATGTTACTACTTATTACATAGTGCTGGGTACATACAGACACATAATGTTACTACTTATTACATAGTGCTGGGTACATACAGACACATAATGTTACTACTTACTACATAGTGCTCGGTACATACAGACACATAATGTTACTACTTATTACATAGTGCTGGGTACATACATACACATAATGTTACTACTTATTATATAGTGCTGGGTACATACAGACACTTGATGTTACTACTTATTATATAGTGCTCGGTACATACAGACACATAATGTTACTACTTATTATATAGTGCTGGGTACATACATATACATAATGTTACTACTTATTACATAGTGCTGGGTACATACATATACATAGTGTTACTACTTATTACATAGTGCTGGGTACATACATATACATAATGTTACTACATATTACATAGTGCTGGGTACATACAGACACATAATGTTACTACTTATTACATAGTGCTGGGTACATACAGACACATAATGTTACTACTTATTACATAGTGCTGGGTACATACAGACACATAATGTTACTACTTATTACATAGTGCTGGGTACATACATACACATAATGTTACTACTTATTACATAGTGCTGGGTACATACAGACACATAATGTTACTACTTATTACATAGTGCTGGGTACATACGTATACATTATGTTACTACTTATTACATAGTGCTGGGTACATACATATACATAATGTTACTACTTATTACATAGTGCTGGGTACATACATATACATAATGTTACTACATATTACATAGTGCTGGGTACATACAGACACATAATGTTACTACTTATTACATAGTGCTGGGTACATACAGACACATAATGTTACTACTTATTACATAGTGCTGGGTACATACAGACACATAATGTTACTACTTATTACATAGTGCTGGGTACATACGTATACATTATGTTACTACTTATTACATAGTGCTGGGTACATACATATACATAATGTTACTACTTATTACATAGTGCTGGGTACATACATATACATAATGTTACTACATATTACATAGTGCTGGGTACATACAGACACATAATGTTACTACTTATTACATAGTGCTGGGTACATACAGACACATAATGTTACTACTTATTACATAGTGCTGGGTATATACATATACATAATGTTACTACTTATTACATAGTGCTCGGTACATACAGAAACATAATGTTACTACTTATTACATAGTGCTGGGTACATACATATACATAATGTTACTACTTATTACATAGTGCTCGGTACATACAGAAACATAATGTTACTACTTATTACATAGTGCTCGGTACATACAGAAACATAATGTTACTACTTATTACATAGTGCTGGGTACATACACATAATGTTACTACTTATTACATAGTGCTCGGTACATACAGAAACATAATGTTACTACTTATTATATAGTGCTGGGTACATACACATAATGTTACTACTTATTATATAGTGCTGGGTACATACATATACATAATGTTACTACTTATTATATAGTGCTCGTTACATACAGACACATAATGTTACTACTTATTATATAGTGCTGGGTATATACATATACATAATGTTACTACTTATTACATAGTGCTCGGTACATACAGACACATAATGTTACTACTTATTACATAGTGCTGGGTACATACATACACATAATGTTACTACTTATTACATAGTGCTCGGTACATACAGACACATAATGTTACTACTTATTATATAGTGCTGGGTACATACACATAATGTTACTACTTATTACATAGTGCTGGGTACATACAGACACATAATGTTACTACTTATTACATAGTGCTGGGTACATACAGACACATAATGTTACTACTTATTACATAGTGCTGGGTACATACATACACATAATGTTACTACTTATTACATAGTGCTCGGTACATACATATACATAATGTTACTACTTATTACATAGTGCTCGGTACATACAGACACATAATGTTACTACTTATTACATAGTGCTGGGTACATACATACACATAATGTTACTACTTATTACATAGTGCTCGGTACATACAGACACATAATGTTACTACTTATGACATAGTGCTGGGTACATACAGACACATAATGTTACTACTTATTATATAGTGCTGGGTACATACACATAATGTTACTACTTATTACATAGTGCTGGGTACATACAGACACATAATGTTACTACATATTACATAGTGCTGGGTACATACAGACACATAATGTTACTACTTATTACATAGTGCTCGGTACATACAGACACATAATGTTACTACTTATTACATAGTGCTGGGTACATACACATAATGTTACTACTTATTACATAGTGCTCGGTACATACAGACACATAATGTTACTACTTATTATATAGTGCTGGGTACATACACATAATGTTACTACTTATTACATAGTGCTGGGTACATACAGACACATAATGTTACTACTTATACATAGTGCTGGGTACATACATACACATAATGTTACTACTTATTACATAGTGCTGAGTACATACAGACACATAATGTTACTACTTATTACATAGTGGTGGGTACATACAGACACATAATGTTACTACTTATTATATAGTGATCGGTACATATAGACACATAATGTTACTACTTATTATATAGTGCTGGGTACATACATATACATAATGTTACTACTTATTACATAGTACTGGGTACATACATATACATAATGTTACTACTTATTACATAGTGCTGGATACATACATATACATAATGTTACTACATATTACATAGTGCTGGGTACATACAGACACATAATGTTACTACTTATTACATAGTGCTGGGTACATACAGACACATAATGTTACTACTTATTACATAGTGCTGGGTACATACAGACACATAATGTTACTACTTATTACATAGTGCTGGGTACATACAGACACATAATGTTACTACTTATTACATAGTGCTGGGTACATACATATACATAATGTTGCTACTTATTACATAGTGCTGGGTACATACATATACATAATGTTACTACTTATTACATAGTGCTGGGTACATACATATACATAATGTTACTACATATTACATAGTGCTGGGTACATACAGACATATAATGTTACTACTTATTACATAGTGCTGGGTACATACAGACACATAATGTTACTACTTATTACATAGTGCTGGGTACATACAGACACATAATGTTACTACTTATTACATAGTGCTGGGTATATACATATACATAATGTTACTACTTATTACATAGTGCTCGGTACATACAGAAACATGATGTTACTACTTATTACATAGTGCTGGGTACATACATATACATAATGTTACTACTTATTACATAGTGCTCGGTACATACAGAAACATAATGTTACTACTTATTACATAGTGCTGGGTACATACATATACATAATGTTACTACTTATTACATAGTGTTCGGTACACACAGAAACATAATGTTACTACTTATTATATAGTGCTGGGTACATACACATAATGTTACTACATATTATATAGTGCTGGGTACATACATATACATAATGTTACTACTTATTACATAGTGCTCGGTACATACAGACACATAATGTTACTACTTATTGCATAGTGCTGGGTACATACATACACATAATGTTACTACTTATTACATAGTGCTCGGTACATACAGACACATAATGTTACTACTTATTATATAGTGCTGGGTACATACACATAATGTTACTACTTATTACATAGTGCTGGGTACAAACAGACACATAATGTTACTACTTATTACATTGTGCTGGGTACATACAGACACATAATGTTACTACTTATTACATAGTGCTGGGTACATACATACACATAATGTTACTACTTATTACATAGTGCTCGGTACATACATATACATAATGTTACTACTTATTACATAGTGCTCGGTACATACAGACACATAATGTTACTACTTATTACATAGTGCTGGGTACATACATACACATAATGTTACTACTTATTACATAGTGCTCGGTACATACAGACACATAATGTTACTACTTATTACATAGTGCTGGGTACATACAGACACATAATGTTACTACTTATTATATAGTGCTCGGTAAATACAGACACATAATGTTACTACTTATTATATAGTGCTGGGTACATACATATACATAATGTTACTACTTATTACATAGTGCTGGGTACATACATATACATAATGTTACTACTTATTACATAGTGCTGGATACATACATATACATAATGTTACTACATATTACATAGTGCTGGGTACATACAGACACATAATGTTACTACTTATTACATAGTGCTGGGTACATACAGACACATAATGTTACTACTTATTACATAGTGCTGGGTACATACAGACACATAATGTTACTACTTATTACATAGTGCTGGGTACATACAGACACATAATGTTACTACTTATTACATAGTGCTGGGTACATACATATACATAATGTTACTACTTATTACATAGTGCTGGGTACATACATATACATAATGTTACTACTTATTACATAGTGCTGGGTACATACATATACATAATGTTACTACATATTACATAGTGCTGGGTACATACAGACATATAATGTTACTACTTATTACATAGTGCTGGGTACATACAGACACATAATGTTACTACTTATTACATAGTGCTGGGTACATACAGACACATAATGTTACTACTTATTACATAGTGCTGGGTATATACATATACATAATGTTACTACTTATTACATAGTGCTCGGTACATACAGAAACATGATGTTACTACTTATTACATAGTGCTGGGTACATACATATACATAATGTTACTACTTATTACATAGTGCTCGGTACATACAGAAACATAATGTTACTACTTATTACATAGTGCTGGGTACATACATATACATAATGTTACTACTTATTACATAGTGTTCGGTACACACAGAAACATAATGTTACTACTTATTATATAGTGCTGGGTACATACACATAATGTTACTACTTATTATATAGTGCTGGGTACATACATATACATAATGTTACTACTTATTACATAGTGCTCGGTACATACAGACACATAATGTTACTACTTATTGCATAGTGCTGGGTACATACATACACATAATGTTACTACTTATTACATAGTGCTCGGTACATACAGACACATAATGTTACTACTTATTATATAGTGCTGGGTACATACACATAATGTTACTACTTATTACATTGTGCTGGGTACATACAGACACATAATGTTACTACTTATTATATAGTGCTGGGTACATACACATAATGTTACTACTTATTACATAGTGCTGGGTACATACAGACACATAATGTTACTACTTATTACATAGTGCTGGGTACATACATACACATAATGTTACTACTTATTACATAGTGCTCGGTACATACATATACATAATGTTACTACTTATTACATAGTGCTGGGTACATACATACACACAATGTTACTACTTATTACATAGTGCTCCGTACATACAGACACATAATGTTACTACTTATTACATAGTGCTGGGTACATACAGACACATAATGTTACTACTTATTATATAGTGCTGTGTACATACAGACACATAATGTTACTACTTATTACACAGTGCTAAATACATACAGACACATGATGTTACTACTTATTACATAGTGCTAAATACATACAGACACATAATGTTACTACTTATTATATAGTGCTGGGTACATACACATAATGTTACTACTTATTACATAGTGCTGGGTACATACAGACACATAATGTTACTACATATTACATAGTGCTGCGTACATACAGACACATAATGTTACTACTTATTACATAGTGCTCGGTACATACAGACACATAATGTTACTACATATTACATAGTGCTGGGTACATACAGACACATAATCTTACTACTTATTACATAGTGCTCGGTACATACAGACACATAATGTTACTACTTATTACATAGTGCTGGGTACATACAGACACATAATGTTACTACATATTACATAGTGCTGGGTACATACAGACACATAATGTTACTACTTATTACATAGTGCTCGGTACATACAGACACATAATGTTACTACTTATTACATAGTGCTGGGTACATACAGACACATAATGTTACTACTTATTATATAGTGCTGTGTACATACAGACACATAATGTTACTACTTATTACACAGTGCTAAATACATACAGACACATGATGTTACTACTTATTACATAGTGCTAAATACATACAGACACATAATGTTACTACTTATTATATAGTGCTGGGTACATACACATAATGTTACTACTTATTACATAGTGCTGGGTACATACAGACACATAATGTTACTACATATTACATAGTGCTGGGTACATACAGACACATAATGTTACTACTTATTACATAGTGCTGGGTACATACAGACACATAATGTTACTACATATTACATAGTGCTGGGTACATACAGACACATAATGTTACTACTTATTACATAGTGCTCGGTACATACAGACACATAATGTTACTACTTATTATATAGTGCTGGGTACATACACATAATGTTACTACTTATTACATAGTGCTGGGTACATACAGACACATAATGTTACTACTTATTACATAGTGCTGGGTACATACATACACATAATGTTGCTACTTATTACATAGTGCTGAGTACATACATATACATAGTGTTACTACTTATTACATAGTGCTGGGTACATACATATACATAATGTTACTACATATTACATAGTGCTGGGTACATACAGACACATAATGTTACTACTTATTACATAGTGCTGGGTACATATAGACACATAATGTTACTACTTATTATATAGTGCTGGGTACATATAGACACATAATGTTACTACTTATTACATAGTGCTCGGTACATACAGACACATAATGTTACTACTTATTACATAGTGCTCGGTACATACATATACATAATGTTACTACTTATTACATAGTGCTCGGTACATACAGACACATAATGTTACTACTTATTACATAGTGCTGGGTACATACAGACACATAATGTTACTACTTATTACATAGTGGTGGGTACATACAGACACATAATGTTACTACTTATTACATAGTGCTCGGTACATACAGACACATAATGTTACTACTTATTACATAGTGCTCGGTACATACATATACATAATGTTACTACTTATTACATAGTGCTCGGTACATACAGACACATAATGTTACTACTTATTACATAGTGCTGGGTACATACAGACACATAATGTTACTACTTATTACATAGTGCTCGGTACATACAGACACATAATGTTACTACTTATTATATAGTGCTGGGTACATACATATACATAATGTTACTACTTATTACATAGTGCTGGGTACATACATATACATAATGTTACTACTTATTACATAGTGCTGGGTACATAAATATACATAATGTTACTACATATTACATAGTGCTGGGTACATACAGACACATAATGTTACTACTTATTACATAGTGCTGGGTACATACAGACACATAATGTTACTACTTATTACATAGTGCTGAGTACATACAGACACATAATGTTACAACTTATTACATAGTGCTGGGTACATACAGACACATAATGTTACTACTTATTACATAGTGCTGGGTACATACAGACACATAATGTTACTACTTATTACATAGTGCTGGGTACATACATATACATAATGTTACTACTTATTACATAGTGCTGGGTACATACATATACATAATGTTACTATTTATTACATAGTGCTGGGTACATACATATACATAATGTTACTACATATTACATAGTGCTGGGTACATACAGACACATAATGTTACTACTTATTACATAGTGCTGGGTACATACAGACACATAATGTTACTACTAATTACATAGTGCTGGGTACATACAGACACATAATGTTACTACATATTACATAGTGCTGGGTACATATAGACACATAATGTTATTACTTATTACATAGTGCTGGGTACATACAGACACATAATGTTACTACTTATTACATAGTGCTGGGTACATACAGACACATAATGTTACTACTAATTAGATAGTGCTGGGTACATACAGACACATAATGTTACTACTTATTACATAGTTCTGGGTACATATAGACACATAATGTTACTACTTATTACATAGTGCTGGGTACATATAGACACATAATGTTACTACATATTACATAGTGCTGGGTACATATAGTCACATAATGTTACTACTTATTACATAGTGCTGGGTACGTACAGACACATAATGTTACTACTAATTACATAGTGCTGGGTACATACAGACACATAATGTTACTACTTATTACATAGTGCTGGGTACATATAGACACATGATGCTACTACTTATTACATAGTGCTGGGTACATACAGACGCATAATGTTAATACTTATTATATAGTGCTGGGTACATATAGACACATAATGTTACTAGTTATTACATAGTGCTGGGTACATACAGACACATGATGTTACTACTTATTACATAGTACTGGGTACATACAGACACATAATGTTACTACTTATTACATAGTGCTGGGTATATACAGACACATAATGTTACTACTTATTACATAGTGCTGGGTACATACAGACACATAATGTTACTACTTATTACATAGTGCTGGGTACAGACAGACACTTAATGTTACTACTTATTATATAGTGCTGGGTATATACAGACACATAATGTTACTACTTATTACATAGTGCTGGGTACATACATACACATAATGTTACTACTTATTATATAGTGCTGGGTACATACATATACATAATGTTACTACATATTACATAGTGCTGGGTATATACAGACACATAATGTTACTACTTATTACATAGTGCTGGGTACATACAGACACATAATGTTACTACTTATTACATAGTGCTGGGTACAGACAGACACATAATGTTACTACTTATTATATAGTGCTGGATACATACAGACACATAATGTTACTACTTATTACATAGTGCTGGGTACATACATACACATAATGTTACTACTTATTATATAGTGCTGGGTACATACATATACATAATGTTACTACATATTACATAGTGCTGGATACATACATATACATAATGTTACTACATATTACATAGTGCTGGGTACAGACAGACACATAATGTTACTACTTATTATATAGTGCTGGGTACAGACAGACACATAATGTTACTACTTATTATATAGTGCTGGGTACATACAGACACATAATGTTACTACTTATTACATAGTGCTGGGTACATACATACACATGATGTTACTACTTATTACATAGTGCTCGGTACATACATACACATAATGTTACTACTTATTATATAGTGCTGTGTACAGACAGACACATAATGTTACTACTTATTACATAGTGCTGGGTACAGACAGACACATAATGTTACTACTTATTATATAGTGCTGGGTATATACAGACACATAATGTTACTACTTATTATATAGTGCTGGGTATATACAGACACATAATATTTCATTCATTTCGTACAACGGGTGAATCACATATACGGTGCCGGTAGAAAACACACTGCCATAAGTCGGATAAACTGGCGCCTAAGTAAAAAAGAAAATAAATGTTTAAACAACTCTAAAAATCTAACCCACCTCCAAAAAATGAACTTGACATGTCAAAACCCCTATATCTGACATTCCGCCACAACGCAGCTAATAATCGCCAGCCCCAACAACACAATCTACCTATTTAAACTATTCACCACTAAACCGCCAACCCCCACAACGCCAAGTAACTAATAAATGACTTAACCCTTAATCTGCCATCCCCCACAACGCAAAATATCTAACTACAATATTAACCCCTAAACCACCAACCCCTCACAATGCAAATGACCTATTAAAACTATTAACCCCTAATCTCCCAACCCCCACAATGCAATCTTCTTAATTTACCTATTAACCCCTAAACCTTCATTTACATGAAAAAAACTAAATTTACATAAAAAAACTATGATTAAATTAAAATAAAAAAGCTAATATTACAAAAATTAAAAAAATCTAAGATTAGAGAAATCAATAAACAAAATTAACCAGAATAAAAAAAATAAACATAAGCTAATGGGTCTCTAACCCCAATATAGATACTCATTATTCCTGAAGTCCAGCACGGAAAATCTTCATCCAGCGCAGGGTCATCTTATTTCTTCTTCCCGGTGGCTCGGAATAGGATCTGAAGTAACATAATAATGCCAATAAAAAGGGATCAGACAGCTACATCACTTATGTCCTGGGATAGTTACTAGGTGACCACTAGTATCTCCTCTGTGTAGAATCAAGTACTTGTCGTTCGGTCTGATCTGACCTTTCATATGCAATACGTTACCATGAGACCTATCTGAGGTGCCCTGTGGGCATGTAACTGGCAGCAGCTCAAACAACGGGCTCTATTCTGCGGTCGGATGTGGGCATGTAACTGGCAGCAGCTCTAACAACGGGCTCTATTCTGCGGTCGGATGTGGGCATGTAACTGGCAGCAGCTCTAACAACAGGCTTTATTCTGCGGTCAGATGTGGGCATGTAACTGGCAGCAGCTCAAACAACGGGCTCTATTCTGCGGTCGGATGTGGGCATGTAACTGGCAGCAGCTCTAACAACAGGCTTTATTCTGCGGTCAGATGTGGGCATGTAGCTGGCAGCAGCTCTAACAACAGGCTTTATTCTGCGGTCGGATGTGGGCATGTAGCTGGCAGCAGCTCTAACAACAGGCTTTATTCTGCGGTCGGATGTGGGCATGTAACTGGCAGCAGCTCTAACAACAGGCTTTATTCTGCGGTCGGATGTGGGCATGTAACTGGCAGCAGCTCTAACAACAGGCTTTATTCTGCGGTCAGATGTGGGCATGTAACTGGCAGCAGCTCTAACAACGGGCTCTATTCTGCGGTCGGATGTGGGCATGTAACTGGCAGCAGCTCTAACAACAGGCTTTATTCTGCGGTCGGATGTGGGCATGTAACTGGCAGCAGCTCTAACAACAGGCTTTATTCTGCGGTCGGATGTGGGCATGTAACTGGCAGCAGCTCTAACAACAGGCTTTATTCTGCGGTCGGATGTGGGCATGTAACTGGCAGCAGCTCTAACAACAGGCTTTATTCTGCGGTCAGATGTGGGCATGTAACTGGCAGCAGCTCTAACAACAGGCTCTATTCTGCGGTCGGATGTGGGCATAAGGCTAACATGATATGGTCTCACCTAAAGGCTGAGCACAGCCCTCTGACTAGCGGCTGGTTGTTCAGTGGTGCAGTTGGCACCCATAGGTGCAGGATATGTATTTGTTTCACATATGATCATCACTGTTTACATTAGATCTACTGTCTGTGACTAGTGATGTCGCAAATTGTTCGCCCGTGAATAGTTCCCGGCGAACATAGCATGCTCGCGTTTGCCTTGTCGGGCGAACATATGCGATGTTCGATCCGCCCCCTATTCGTCATCATTGAGTAAACTTTGACCCTGTACCTCACAGTCAGAATACACATTACAGCCAATCAGCAGCAGACCCTCCCTCCCAGACCCTCCCACCTCCTGGACAGCATCCATTTTAGATTAATTTGGAAGCTGCATTCTTAGTGAGAGGAGGGACAGTGTAGCTGCTGCTGATTTAATAGGGAAATCGATAGCTAGGCTAGTGTATTCAGTGTCCACTACAGTCCTGAGGGACTCATCTGATCTCTGCTGTAAGGACAGCACCCCAAAAAGCCCTTTTTAGGGCTAGAACATCAGTCTGCTTTTTTTTTTTTTCCTGTGTAATCTGTGTGTGTCAGGCTCACAGCGTATACTGTGCCCACTTGCCCAGTGCCACCACTCATATCTGGTGTAACAGTAGTGTACATTTAAAAAAAAAAACAAAAAAACTTTTTTACTGTGAAATAATAGCAGACAGCTGCCAGTACCCAAGATGGCCACCAATAAGGCAGATGGGGAGGGTTAGAGAGCTGTTTTGGGGGGATCAGGGAGGTTGGGAGCTAAGGGGGGATGCTATACCACAGCATATGTAAATATGCTAAAAAAATTATTTTTTTTTTAAAAAAAAACTTTTATTTTAGTACTGGCTGACTTTCTGCCAGTACTTAAGATGGCGGGGACGGTTGTGGGGTGGGGGAGGGAAGGGAGCTGTTTGGGAGGGATCAGGGGGTCTGATGTGTCAGGTGGGAGGCTGATCTCTACACTAAAGCTAAAATTAACCCTGCAAGCTCCCTACAAACTACCTAATTAACCCCTTCACTGCTAGCCATAATACACGTGTGATGCGTAGCAGCATTTAGCGGCCTTCTAATTACCAGAAAGCAACGCCAAAGTCATATATGTCTGCTATTTTTGAACAAAGGGGATCCCAGAGAAGCATTTACAACCATTTGTGCCATAATTGCACAAGCTGTTTGTAAATAAGTTCAGTGAGAAACCTAAAATTGCGAAGAAAAATACGTTTTTTTAAAATTTGATCGCATTTGGCGGTGAAATGGTGGCATGAAATATACCAAAATGGGCCTAGATCAATAGTTTGGGTTGTCTACTACACTACACTTAAGCTAAAGTTAACTCTACAGGCTCCCTACATGCTCCCTAATTAACCCCTTCACTGCTGGGCATAAAACACGTGTGGTGCACAGTGGCATTTAGAAGCCTTCTAATTACCAAAAAGCAACGCCAAAGCCATATAAGTCTGCTATTTCTAAACAAAGGGGATCCCAGAGAAGCATTTACAACCATTTATGCCATAATTGCATAAGTTGTTTGTAAATAATTTCTGTGAGAAACCTAAAGTTTGTGAAAAAGTGATCAATTTTTTTTATTTGATCGCATTTGGCGGTGAAATGGTGGCATGAAATATACCAAAATGGGCCTAGATCAATAGTTTGGGTTGTCTACTACACTACACTTAAGCTAAAATTAACTCTACAAGATGCCTACATGCTCCCTAATTAACCCCTTCACTGCTGGGCATAAAACACGTGTGGTGCGCAGTGGCATTTAGCAGCCTTCTAATTACCAAAAAACAACGCCAAAGCCATATAAGTCTGCTATAATGGCATGTCTGGCACACAGTGTTGGGGCAAGGGTCCATCTGACCACTGATACCTGGTCTGCAAAGCATGTTCAGGGCAGGTATATCACCTACACTGCGCACTGTGAAGCGGGCGTAGCCCTTACACGTAACCCTTACACTACCTGATCGATACAACATCATACCTGATGTTTTAAAGCACGTTATTCCAAACAATTTAGGAATGTTAGGTGATTTATGCCCTTTATGGATTAAAACCAGACTCTGCATCAACTATGTAATTTTCCATGGGAGTTTTGCCATGGATCCCCCCCCCCGGCATGCCACAGTCCAGGTGTTAGTGCCCTTGAAACAACTTTTCCATCACTATTGTGGCCAGAAAGAGTCCCTTTGGGTTTTAAAATTCGCCTGCCTATTGAAGTAAATGGCGGTTCGCCCGTTCGCAAACTTTTGTGGAAGTTCAAGTTCTCCGTTCGCGAACCCAAATTTTTATGTTCGCAACATCACTATCTGTGACATCACTGACCCCCATATAAATGTCAGTGTGCAGCTTGTGTTTGATAAAACTTATAATAAATAAATAATAATTAAAAAAAGAAAATAAAGATAAATGGTGCTTATTTAATATTTAAATAACTGGACCTCACTGCAGTTATGCACAGCACATTACTATAACAGTCTTGCTTATTTAGGTTAATTTAAAAGGTCATTAAAGTCAATATTTAACTCATGGAGGCTGCAGATATATGCCTCTTGTCAATGGCTCACCTTGCTCCCAGTAGTGCACTGCCTTTACTTCCACAAAGGATAGCAAAAGAAGGAATCAACTTCGATCATAGAAGTGATTTGCAAAGCTGTTGTACATTGTATGTTCTATATGAAACAAAAAAATCTGGGTTTTATGCCCCTTTTAAAATGCATTAGTTAAAAAAAACCCAAAAAAAAACAATGATGTTTCTTTATAACAAAAATAGTGTGTCAGATATGTGACAAAAATCCCCCCAATTTGTGAAGAAAACAGTTTCTCATATGTATCCAACTGATCGTTGTAAGCCAGTTTCAGAAGTTCCTTAAACAAAACAGAGAGTAAATCACTAATCTTCAACGTACGTTTCACTGTATGAACACAGCAGCACGTCACAAAGAGGGGCGGGACTACCAACCGATACGGACAGGCAGCGTATTGGTGCACTGTTAGCAATTGATTGCTGTGAGACTATTACTCTTTTGTAATCATACTATCACATTTGCCTGGGTCCCCAGTTTAGAACCTGAGTGACATAGTTCCCTTGTTGATTCTAATTGATGCATTTTTTTTAAAGGGACATAATACTCATATGCTAAATCCCTTGAAACTGATGCAGTATAACTGTAAAAAGCTGACAGGAAAATATCACCTGAGCATCTCTATGTAAAAAAGGAAGATATTTTACCTCACAATCTCCTCAGCTCAGCATAGTAAGTTCTGTGTAAAAAGTTATACTCAGCTGCTTTCCAACAGCAGCCAATCAGCAGTGCTGAGGTCATGAACTCTTTTACTGTGATCTCATGAGATTTCACTTAACTCTCATGAGATTTCATAGTAAACTTGCTTAAACTGAATAGGGAAATAAGATGAGTGTGCACAAAGCTCACTCCCTTAGCTGTCCTGAGACAGACATACTGATTTGCTTCTTAAAATCCTTTGCAATGGGATTTGAATACTTAGGACATTTTGAGGTAAAATATCTTTCTTTTTTACATAGAGATGTTCAGGTGATATTTTCTAGTCAGCTTTTTACACTTATGCTGCATCACTTTCAAGCGTTTAAACATTTGGGTATCATGGCCCTTTAATAAATTATTTTTTAATAAAAAGAGATCCTGCTTTGCTTGTGCAGTAATTTACTGAGCCTTTCAAACTCAGAGCTGGTAAATGTGAGTATTTGACTTTACCTTCTATCAAATAAGACTTCTAATACAGTTCTGGTGTTCTCCTCTCTGTGTTTTATTTGAGGAACTTCTGAAAACTTACAACGATCATTTGGATACATAGGAAATATATATATATATATATATATATATATATATATATATATATATATACTGTATATATAAGTTCCTTCCACCATCTCTTCACAGATTGGGGAGATTTTTTCACATATTTGACTCATTATTTTTGTTATTTTGTATTCACTTTTCTGTGTGTTATTTAATCACTTTTTAGTGGTTTTGTTGTATTCACTATTTTTATTCTAATTATGTTTTTTTTTGCTTGTGAATCACTAGCAACGGTTTATTGAATGCCAATTGTACACAAACCTATCTCCTTTGTTTCGTTAATGGGGAATAACATTTTATTATGTAGAATACATTTCTTTTGTGGCAGCCGTTTTGTGATTCATTTGATTTATTTCTCCCGTCTGAGCTCAGACCATGTACCAGTGTAGCAGCCCTGTATCTACAGTCTAGTTTGTCTAACGAGATACTATTCTGGTTCCTTTCAGGTATTCACATCCCATGGACCCACAGTGATAATGCCGACATGGTTCTGTTCCAGGGAGTGGTTTTGCCACGTCGGTCAGTTTGTGGAGGATGGCAGGGTAAGTCCATAGCTAAAGCAGCTGTGAATACAGGGTGGCACATACATATAGGGACATAACATACAAGAATATCAGGGTAACTTGGTTATGCATGATGAGTACCAAGGTTTCATTATTTGTTACCGTGTAAGGCTGATATAAATATGTTTATATTAGGAAGCAGTCACCCAGCACAAGGCAAATCACATTGCGGTGGATTTTTCAATACCGTAAAATTTTGGGTTGCAGAAAGCTAAATATCAACAGTGCAGGGGGGACTGGCGAGGATCTAATTTCTACCAACTGTTCCTAATGTTATTTAAAGTCCTTTTGTTTTCCTCTCCGTACACGCCATCAAGCACTGGATATGTAATTCAGGTACTAGCTTCTTTCGGGGCAGCTGACACCATTGAGGTTTAGGGGGGCTATAGTCAATAGGGGTGTAAAATAAATTTACCTTGAGATGTTAATATACAATGGGTACTAACATACTGACCATCGCTAATCTTGTCAGCTGCAGAATGAAGCCCAGATTGGCTCCGACAAATAAGGCAAACAGTAGGTGGAGTTTGGCTATTGAAAAACAAATGCAGCAAACAAGATGTTTTATTTTACAAATTGTTTAGACTTGGTTGCTATGTTATGGATTGGCTGATTTTTTGTATGTGTATCAGTGGCCTGGTGACATTACTAGAGTATAGTGCAGTGAGGGGATACGGGTAATAAAGGACATGAGGTGCAGAGAGGTAAAGATAGGTGAGAGATGGAGCTGGGAAAATCAGAGAAAAATCATTTACAGCTCATATCAGAACGGTGTATATGTCAGATTGTGACTACAACAGTCAGTGTTAGTTAATGTCACCTTGTTACCTTCTAGTGCTGACCTTATAACTTAGTCTCTGAAGAGCCCTTCCCTCTTTACCATATAGTGTCAGCAGAGTTGTGTGTAGTAGGACCTTAGAACTTCCCAGAAGAGCCCTTCCCTGTGTACCATATAGTGTCAGCAGAGTTGTGTGTAGTAGGACCTTAGAACTTAGTCTCTGAAGAGCCCTGTCCCTCTGTACCATATAGTGTCAGCAGAGTTGTGCGTAGTAGGACCTTAGAACTTAGTCTCTGAAGAGCCCTTCCCTCTGTACCATATAGTGTCAGCAGAGTTGTGTGTAGTAGGACCTTAGAACTTAGTCTCTGAAGAGACCTTCCCTCTGTACCATATAGTGTTAGCAGAGTTGTGTGTAGTAGGACCTTAGAACTTCCCAAAAGAGCCCTTCCCTCTGTACCATATAGTGTCAGCAGAGTTGTGTGTAGTAGGACCTTAGAACTTAGTCTCCGAAGAGCCCTTTCCTCTGTGCCATTTAGTGTCAGCAAAGTTGTGCGTAGTAGGACCTTAGAACTTCCCAAAAGAGCCCTTCCCTCTGTACCATATAGTGTCAGCAGAGTTGTGTGTAGTAGGACCTTAGAACTTAGTCTCTGAAGAGCCCTGTCACTCTGTACCATATAGTGTCAGCAGAGTTGTGCGTAGTAGGACCTTAGAACTTAGTCTCTGAAGAGCCCTTCCCTCTGTACCATATAGTGTCAGCAGAGCTGTGCATAGTAGGACCTTATAACTTAGTCTCTGAAGAGCCCTTCCCTGTGTACCATATAGTGTCAGCAGAGTTGTGTGTAGTAGGACCTTAGGACTTAGTCTCTGAAGAGCCCTTCCCTCTGTACCATATAGTGTCAGCAGAGTTGTGTGTAGGTAGGACCTTAGAACTTAGTCTCTGAAGAGCCCTTCCCTCTGTACCATATAGTGTCAGCAGAGCTGTGCATAGTAGGACCTTATAACTTAGTCTCCAAAGAGCCCTTTCCTCTGTGCCATAGAGTGTCAGCAAAGTTGTGCGTAGTTGGACCTTAGAACTTAGTCTCCGAAGAGCCCTTTCCTCTGTGCCATTTAGTGTCAGCAAAGTTGTGCGTAGTAGGACCTTAGAACTTTGTCTCTGAAGAGAGCTTCCCTCTGTACCATATAGTGTTAGCAGAGTTGTGTGTAGTAGGACCTTAGAACTTCCCAAAAGAGACCTTCCCTCTGTACCATATAGTGTCAGCAGAGTTGTGTGTAGTAGGACCTTAGAACTTAGTCTCCGAAGAGCCCTTTCCTCTGTGCCATTTAGTGTCAGCAAAGTTGTGCGTAGTAGGACCTTAGAACTTAGTCTCTGAAGAGCGCTTCCCTCTGTACCATATAGTGTTAGCAGAGTTGTGTGTAGTAGGACCTTAGAACTTCCCAAAAGAGCCCTTCCCTCTGTACCATATAGTGTCAGCAGAGTTGTGTGTAGTAGGACCTTAGAACTTAGTCTCTGAAGAGCCCTTCCCTGTGTACCATATAGTGTCAGCAGAGTTGTGTGTAGTAGGACCTTAGGACTTAGTCTCTGAAGAGCCATTCCCTCTTTACCATATAGTGTCAGCAGAGTTGTGTGTAGTAGGACCTTAGAACTTAGTCTCTGAAGAGCCATTCCCTCTTTACCATATAGTGTCAGCAGAGTTGTGTGTAGTAGGACCTTAGAACTTAGTCTCTGAAGAGCCCTTCCCTCTTTACCATATAGTGTCAGCAGAGTTGTGTGTAGTAGGACCTTAGAACTTAGTCTCTGAAGAGCCCTTCCCTCTGTACCATATAGTGTCAGCAGAGCTGTGCATAGTAGGACCTTATAACTTAGTCTCTGAAGAGCCCTTCCCTGTGTACCATATAGTGTCAGCAGAGTTGTGTGTAGTAGGACCTTAGGACTTAGTCTCTGAAGAGCCATTCCCTCTTTACCATATAGTGTCAGCAGAGTTGTGTGTAGTAGGACCTTAGGACTTAGTCTCTGAAGAGCCATTCCCTCTTTACCATATAGTGTCAGCAGAGTTGTGTGTAGTAGGACCTTAGAACTTAGTCTCTGAAGAGCCCTTCCCTCTTTACCATATAGTGTCAGCAGAGTTGTGTGTAGTAGGACCTTAGAACTTAGTCTCTGAAGAGCTCTTCCCTCTTTACCATATAGTGTCAGCAGAGCTGTGCATAGTAGGACCTTATAACTTAGTCTCTGAAGAGCCCTTCCCTCTGTACCATATAGTGTCAGCAGAGTTGTGTGTAGTAGAACCTTAGGACTTAGTCTCTGAAGAGCCCTGTCCCTCTGTACCATATAGTGTCAGCAGAGTTGTGCATTGTAGGACCTTAGAACTTAGTCTCTGAAGAGCCCTTCCCTCTTTACTATATAGTGTCAGCAGAGTTGTGTGTAGTAGGACCTTAGGACTTAGTCTCTGAAGAGCCCTGTCCCTCTGTACCATATAGTGTCAGCAGAGTTGTGCGTAGTAGAACCTTAGAACTTAGTCTCTGAAGAGCCCTTCCCTCTTTACCATATAATGTCAGCAGAGTTGTGTGTAGTAGGACCTTGAGACTTAGTCTCTGAAGAGCCCTGTCCATCTGTACCATATAGTGTCAGCAGAGTTGTGCGTAGTAGGACCTTAGAACTTAGTCTCTGAAGAGCCCTTCCCTCTTTACCATATAGTGTCAGCAGAGTTGTGTGTAGTAGGACCTTAGAACTTAGTCTCTGAAGAGCTCTTCCCTCTTTACCATATAGTGTTAGCAGAGATGTGTGTGTAGTAGGACCTTAGAACTTAGTCTCTGAAGAGCGCTTCCCTCTGTACCATAAAGTGTTAGCAGAGTTGTGTGTAGTAGGACCTTAGAACTTCCCAGAAGAGCCCTTCCCTCTGTACCATATAGTGTTAGCAGATTTGTGTGTAGTAGGACCTTATAACTTAGTCCCTGAAGAGCCCTTCCCTCTGTACCATATAGTGTCAGCAGATCTGTGTGTAGTAGGACCTTAGAACTTAGTCTCCGAAGAGCCCGTCCCTCTGTACCATATAGTGTTAGCAGAGTTGAGTGTAGTAGGACCTTAGAACTTCTCGGAAGAGCCCTTCCCTCTGTACCATATAGTGTCAGCAGAGTTGTGCATAGTAGGACCTTATAACTTAGTCCCTGAAGAGCCCTTCCCTCTGTACCATATAGTGTCAGCAGAGTTGTGCAGAGTAGGACCTTATAACTTAGTCTCTGAAGAGCCCTTCCCTCTGTACCATATAGCGTCAGCAGAGTTGTGCGTAGTAGGACCTTAGAACTTAGTCCCTTAAGAGCCCTTCCCTCTTTACCATATAGTGTCAGCAGAGTTGTGCAGAGTAGGACCTTAGAACTTAGTCTCTGAAGAGCCCTTCCCTCTGTACCATATAGTGTCAGCAGATTTGTGCAGAGTAGGACCTTATAACTTAGTCTCTGAAGAGCCCTTCCCTCTGTACCATATAGTGTTAGCAGAGTTGTGTGTAGTAGGACCTTAGAACTTCCCAAAAGAGCCCTTCCCTCTGTACCATATAGTGTTAGCAGAGTTGTGTGTATTAGGACCTTAGAACTTCCCAAAAGAGCCCTTCCCTCTGTACCATATAGTGTCAGCAGAGTTGTGTGAAGTAGGACCATAGAACTTAGTCTCTGAAGAGCGCTTCCCTCTGTACCATATCGTGTTAGAAGAGTTGTGTGTAGTAGGACCTTAGAACTTAGTCCCTTAAGAGCCCTTCCCTCTGTACCATATAGTGTCAGCAGAGTTGTGTGTAGTAGGACCTTAGAACTTCCCAAAAGAGCCCTTCCCTCTGTACCATATAGTGTCAGCAGAGTTGTGTGTAGTAGGACCTTAGAACTTAGTCTCTGAAGAGCCCTTCCCTCTGTACCATATAGTGTCAGCAGAGTTGTGCGTAGTAGGACCTTAGAACTTAGTCTCTGAAGAGCCCTTCCCTCTTTACCATATAGTGTCAACAGAGTTGTGTGTAGTAGGACCTTAGAACTTAGTCTCTGAAGAGCTCTTCCCTCTTTACCATATAGTGCTAGCAGAGTTGTGCGTAGTAGGACCTTATAACTTAGTCTCTGAAGAGCCCTTCCCTCTGTACCATATAGTGTCAGCAGAGTTGTGTGTAGTAGGACCTTAGGACTTAGTCTCTGAAGAGCCCTGTCCCTCTGTACCATATAGTGTCAGCAGAGTTGTGCGTAGTAGGACCTTAGAACTTAGTCTCTGAAGAGCCCTTCCCTCTTTACCATATAGTGTCAGCAGAGTTGTGTGTAGTAGGACCTTAGAACTTAGTCTCTGAAGAGCCCTTCCCTCTTTACCATATAGTGTCAGCAGAGTTGTGTGTAGTAGGACCTTAGAACTTAGTCTCTGAAGAGCCCTTCCCTCTGTACCATATAGTGTCAGCAGAGCTGTGCATAGTAGGACCTTATAACTTAGTCTCTGAAGAGCCCTTCCCTGTGTACCATATAGTGTCAGCAGAGTTGTGTGTAGTAGGACCTTAGGACTTAGTCTCTGAAGAGCCATTCCCTCTTTACCATATAGTGTCAGCAGAGTTGTGTGTAGTAGGACCTTAGGACTTAGTCTCTGAAGAGCCATTCCCTCTTTACCATATAGTGTCAGCAGAGTTGTGTGTAGTAGGACCTTAGAACTTAGTCTCTGAAGAGCCCTTCCCTCTTTACCATATAGTGTCAGCAGAGTTGTGTGTAGTAGGACCTTAGAACTTAGTCTCTGAAGAGCTCTTCCCTCTTTACCATATAGTGTCAGCAGAGCTGTGCATAGTAGGACCTTATAACTTAGTCTCTGAAGAGCCCTTCCCTCTGTACCATATAGTGTCAGCAGAGTTGTGTGTAGTAGAACCATAGGACTTAGTCTCTGAAGAGCCCTGTCCCTCTGTACCATATAGTGTCAGCAGAGTTGTGCATTGTAGGACCTTAGAACTTAGTCTCTGAAGAGCCCTTCCCTCTTTACTATATAGTGTCAGCAGAGTTGTGTGTAGTAGGACCTTAGGACTTAGTCTCTGAAGAGCCCTGTCCCTCTGTACCATATAGTGTCAGCAGAGTTGTGCGTAGTAGGACCTTAGAACTTAGTCTCTGAAGAGCCCTTCCCTCTTTACCATATAATGTCAGCAGAGTTGTGTGTAGTAGGACCTTGAGACTTAGTCTCTGAAGAGCCCTGTCCATCTGTACCATATAGTGTCAGCAGAGTTGTGCGTAGTAGGACCTTAGAACTTAGTCTCTGAAGAGCCCTTCCCTCTTTACCATATAGTGTCAGCAGAGTTGTGTGTAGTAGGACCTTAGAACTTAGTCTCTGAAGAGCTCTTCCCTCTTTACCATATAGTGTTAGCAGAGATGTGTGTGTAGTAGGACCTTAGAACTTAGTCTCTGAAGAGCGCTTCCCTCTGTACCATAAAGTGTTAGCAGAGTTGTGTGTAGTAGGACCTTAGAACTTCCCAGAAGAGCCCTTCCCTCTGTACCATATAGTGTTAGCAGATTTGTGTGTAGTAGGACCTTATAACTTAGTCCCTGAAGAGCCCTTCCCTCTGTACCATATAGTGTCAGCAGATCTGTGTGTAGTAGGACCTTAGAACTTAGTCTCCGAAGAGCCCGTCCCTCTGTACCATATAGTGTTAGCAGAGTTGAGTGTAGTAGGACCTTAGAACTTCTCGGAAGAGCCCTTCCCTCTGTACCATATAGTGTCAGCAGAGTTGTGCATAGTAGGACCTTATAACTTAGTCCCTGAAGAGCCCTTCCCTCTGTACCATATAGTGTCAGCAGAGTTGTGCAGAGTAGGACCTTATAACTTAGTCTCTGAAGAGCCCTTCCCTCTGTACCATATAGCGTCAGCAGAGTTGTGCGTAGTAGGACCTTAGAACTTAGTCTCTTAAGAGCCCTTCCCTCTTTACCATATAGTGTCAGCAGAGTTGTGCAGAGTAGGACCTTAGAACTTAGTCTCTGAAGAGCCCTTCCCTCTGTACCATATAGTGTCAGCAGATTTGTGCAGAGTAGGACCTTATAACTTAGTCTCTGAAGAGCCCTTCCCTCTGTACCATATAGTGTTAGCAGAGTTGTGTGTAGTAGGACCTTAGAACTTCCCAAAAGAGCCCGTCCCTCTGTACCATATAGTGTTAGCAGAGTTGAGTGTAGTAGGACCTTAGAACTTCTCGGAAGAGCCCTTCCCTCTGTACCATATAGTGTCAGCAGAGTTGTGCATATTAGGACCTTATAACTTAGTCCCTGAAGAGCCCTTCCCTCTGTACCATATAGTGTCAGCAGAGTTGTGCAGAGTAGGACCTTATAACTTAGTCTCTGAAGAGCCCTTCCCTCTGTACCATATAGCGTCAGCAGAGTTGTGCGTAGTAGGACCTTAGAACTTAGTCCCTTAAGAGCCCTTCCCTCTTTACCATATAGTGTCAGCAGAGTTGTGCAGAGTAGGACCTTAGAACTTAGTCTCTGAAGAGCCCTTCCCTCTGTACCATATAGTGTCAGCAGATTTGTGCAGAGTAGGACCTTATAACTTAGTCTCTGAAGAGCCCTTCCCTCTGTACCATATAGTGTTAGCAGAGTTGTGTGTAGTAGGACCTTAGAACTTCCCAAAAGAGCCCTTCCCTCTGTACCATATAGTGTTAGCAGAGTTGTGTGTATTAGGACCTTAGAACTTCCCAAAAGAGCCCTTCCCTCTGTACCATATAGTGTCAGCAGAGTTGTGTGAAGTAGGACCATAGAACTTAGTCTCTGAAGAGCGCTTCCCTCTGTACCATATAGTGTTAGAAGAGTTGTGTGTAGTAGGACCTTAGAACTTAGTCCCTTAAGAGCCCTTCCCTCTGTACCATATAGTGTCAGCAGAGTTTGTGCGTAGTAGGACCTTAGAACTTAGTCCCTTAAGAGCCCTTCCCTCTGTACCATATAGTGTCAGCAGAGTTGTGTGTAGTAGGACCTTAGAACTTCCCAAAAGAGCCCTTCCCTCTGTACCATATAGTGTCAGCAGAGTTGTGTGTAGTAGGACCTTAGAACTTAGTCTGAAGAGCCCTTCCCTCTGTACCATATAGTGTCAGCAGAGTTGTGCGTAGTAGGACCTTAGAACTAGTCTCTGAAGAGCCCTTCCCTCTTACCATATAGTGTCAACAGAGTTGTGTGTAGTAGGACCTTAGAACTTAGTCTCTGAAGAGCTCTTCCCTCTTTACCATATGTTAGCAGAGTTGTGCGTAGTAGGACCTTAAACTTAGTCTCTGAAGAGCCCTTCCCTCTGTACCATATAGTGTCAGCAGAGTTGTGTGTAGTAGGACCTTAGGACTTAGTCTCTGAAGAGCCTGTCCTCTACTTAGTCTCTGAAGAGCCCTGTCCATCTGTACCATATAGTGTCAGCAGAGTTGTGCGTAGTAGGACCTTAGAACTTAGTCTCTGAAGAGCCCTTCCCTCTGTACCATATAGTGTCAGCAGAGTTGTGTGTAGTAGGACCTTAGAACTTAGTCTCTGAAGAGCTCTTCCCTCTTTACCATATAGTGTTAGCAGAGATGTGTGTGTAGTAGGACCTTAGAACTTAGTCTCTGAAGAGCGCTTCCCTCTGTACCATAAAGTGTTAGCAGAGTTGTGTGTAGTAGGACCTTAGAACTTCCCAGAAGAGCCCTTCCCTCTGTACCATATAGTGTTAGCAGATTTGTGTGTAGTAGGACCTTATAACTTAGTCCCTGAAGAGCCCTTCCCTCTGTACCATATAGTGTCAGCAGATCTGTGTGTAGTAGGACCTTAGAACTTAGTCTCCGAAGAGCCCGTCCCTCTGTACCATATAGTGTTAGCAGAGTTGAGTGTAGTAGGACCTTAGAACTTCTCGGAAGAGCCCTTCCCTCTGTACCATATAGTGTCAGCAGAGTTGTGCATAGTAGGACCTTATAACTTAGTCCCTGAAGAGCCCTTCCCTCTGTACCATATAGTGTCAGCAGAGTTGTGCAGAGTAGGACCTTATAACTTAGTCTCTGAAGAGCCCTTCCCTCTGTACCATATAGTGTCAGCAGAGTTGTGCGTAGTAGGACCTTAGAACTTAGTCTCTTAAGAGCCCTTCCCTCTTTACCATATAGTGTCAGCAGAGTTGTGCAGAGTAGGACCTTAGAACTTAGTCTCTGAAGAGCCCTTCCCTCTGTACCATATAGTGTCAGCAGATTTGTGCAGAGTAGGACCTTATAACTTAGTCTCTGAAGAGCCCTTCCCTCTGTACCATATAGTGTTAGCAGAGTTGTGTGTAGTAGGACCTTAGAACTTCCCAAAAGAGCCCGTCCCTCTGTACCATATAGTGTTAGCAGAGTTGAGTGTAGTAGGACCTTAGAACTTCTCGGAAGAGCCCTTCCCTCTGTACCATATAGTGTCAGCAGAGTTGTGCATATTAGGACCTTATAACTTAGTCCCTGAAGAGCCCTTCCCTCTGTACCATATAGTGTCAGCAGAGTTGTGCAGAGTAGGACCTTATAACTTAGTCTCTGAAGAGCCCTTCCCTCTGTACCATATAGCGTCAGCAGAGTTGTGCGTAGTAGGACCTTAGAACTTAGTCCCTTAAGAGCCCTTCCCTCTTTACCATATAGTGTCAGCAGAGTTGTGCAGAGTAGGACCTTAGAACTTAGTCTCTGAAGAGCCCTTCCCTCTGTACCATATAGTGTCAGCAGATTTGTGCAGAGTAGGACCTTATAACTTAGTCTCTGAAGAGCCCTTCCCTCTGTACCATATAGTGTTAGCAGAGTTGTGTGTAGTAGGACCTTAGAACTTCCCAAAAGAGCCCTTCCCTCTGTACCATATAGTGTTAGCAGAGTTGTGTGTATTAGGACCTTAGAACTTCCCAAAAGAGCCCTTCCCTCTGTACCATATAGTGTCAGCAGAGTTGTGTGAAGTAGGACCATAGAACTTAGTCTCTGAAGAGCGCTTCCCTCTGTACCATATAGTGTTAGAAGAGTTGTGTGTAGTAGGACCTTAGAACTTAGTCCCTTAAGAGCCCTTCCCTCTGTACCATATAGTGTCAGCAGAGTTGTGCGTAGTAGGACCTTAGAACTTAGTCCCTTAAGAGCCCTTCCCTCTGTACCATATAGTGTCAGCAGAGTTGTGTGTAGTAGGACCTTAGAACTTCCCAAAAGAGCCCTTCCCTCTGTACCATATAGTGTCAGCAGAGTTGTGTGTAGTAGGACCTTAGAACTTAGTCTCTGAAGAGCCCTTCCCTCTGTACCATATAGTGTCAGCAGAGTTGTGCGTAGTAGGACCTTAGAACTTAGTCTCTGAAGAGCCCTTCCCTCTTTACCATATAGTGTCAACAGAGTTGTGTGTAGTAGGACCTTAGAACTTAGTCTCTGAAGAGCTCTTCCCTCTTTACCATATAGTGTTAGCAGAGTTGTGCGTAGTAGGACCTTATAACTTAGTCTCTGAAGAGCCCTTCCCTCTGTACCATATAGTGTCAGCAGAGTTGTGTGTAGTAGGACCTTAGGACTTAGTCTCTGAAGAGCCCTGTCCCTCTGTACCATATAGTGTCAGCAGAGTTGTGCGTAGTAGGACCTTAGAACTTAGTCTCTGAAGAGCCCTTCCCTCTTTACCATAAAGTGGCAGCAGAGTTGTGTGTAGTAGGACCTTAGGACTTGCCAAAAGAGCCCTTCCCTTTGTACCATATAGTGTCAGCAGATCTGTGTGTAGTAGGACCTTAGAACTTAGTCTCCAAAGAGCCTGTCCCTCTGTACCATATAGTGTTAGCAGAGTTTAGTGTATTAGGACCTTAGAACTTCTCGGAAGAGCCCTTCCCTCTGTACCATATAGTGTCAGCAGAGTTGTGCATAGTAGGACCTTATAACTTAGTCCCTGAAGAGCCCTTCCCTCTGTACCATATAGTGTCAGCAGAGTTGTGCAGAGTAGGACCTTATAACTTAGTCTCTGAAGAGCCCTTCCCTCTGTACCATATAGTGTCAGCAGAGTTGTGCGTAGTAGGACCTTAGAACTTAGTCCCTTAAGAGCCCTTCCCTCTTTACCATATAGTGTCAGCAGATTTGTGCAGAGTAGGACATTAGAACTTAGTCTCTGAAGAGCCCTTCCCTCTGTACCATATAGTGTCAGCAGAGTTGTGCAGAGTAGGACCTTATAACTTAGTCTCTGAAGAGCCCTTCCCTCTGTACCGTATAGTGTTAGCAGAGTTGTGTGTAGTAGGACCTTAGAACTTCCCAAAAGAGCCCTTCCCTCTGTACCATATAGTTTTAGCAGAGTTGTGTGTAGTAGGACCTTAGAACTTCCCAAAAGAGCCCTTCCCTCTGTACCATATAGTGTCAGCACAGTTGTGTGTAGTAGGACCTTAGAACTTAGTCTCTGAAGAGCGCTTCCCTCTGTACCATATAGTGTTAGCAGAGTTGTGTGTAGTAGGACCTTAGAACGTAGTCCCTTAAGAGCCCTTCCCTCTGTACCAAATAGTGTCAGCAGAGTTGTGCGTAGTAGGACCTTAGAACTTAGTCCCTTAAGAGCCCTTCCATCTGTACCATATAGTGTCAGCAGAGTTGTGTGTAGTAGGACCTTAGAACTTCCCAAAAGAGCCCTTCCCTCTGTACCATATAGTGTCAGCAGAGTTGTGTGTAGTAGGACCTTAGAACAGTCTCTGAAGAGCCCTTCCCTCTGTACCATATAGTGTCAGCAGAGTTGTGCGTAGTAGGACCTTAGAACTTAGTCCCTTAAGAGCCCTTCCCTCTGTACCATATAGTGTCAGCAGAGTTGTTTACAGTTTACAGTTTCTTAGTAAATGACTGTTCCCCTAGAAAGAGCATGTGAAGGGTATTTCATTAAGATATTCAAAATGCATTAAACCCCAGCTACATTATATGGTACTTCATGATTGTAATGGCCAAAGCAGAGGCATTCACTGATATTTAAAGGAAACATTAGATATGTAGCATCACTTAAATTATACTATCACAACTGTAATTGTGTATATGAATATTACTATACAAATACAGACCCACAGAAGGTACTCATACAGACCCACAGCAGCTTCTAGATTACTATACTCATACAGACCCACATAAACTGCTAGATTACTATACTCATACAGACCCACAGCAGCTACTAGATTACTATACTCATACAGACCCAAAGAAGCTACTAGATTACTATACTCATACAGACCCACATAAACTGCTAGATTACTATACTCATACAGACCCACAGCAGCTACTAGATTACTATACTCATACAGACCCACAGAAGCTACTAGATTACTATACTCATACAGACCCACAGCAGCTACTAGTTTACTATACTCATACAAACCCACATAAACTACTAGATAACTATACTCATACAGGCCCACAGAAGCTGCTAGATTACTATACTCATACAGACCCACTGCAGCTACTAGATTAGTTTACTCATACAGACCCACAGAAGCTACTAGATTACTATACTCATACAGACCCACAGCAGCTACTAGATTACTATACTTATACAGACCCACAAAAGCTACTAGATTACTATACTCATACAGACCCACAGCAGCTACTCATACAGACCCACAGCAGCTACTAGATTACTATACTCATACAGACCCACATAAACTACTAGATTACTATACTCATACAGATCCACAGCAGCTACTAGATTACTATACTCATACAGAACCACGGCAGCTACTCATACAGACCCACAGCAGCTACTAGATTACTATACTCATACAGACCCACATAAACTACTAGATTACTATACTCATACAGACCCACAAAAGCTACTCATACAGACCCACAGCAGCTACTAGATTACTATACTCATACAGACCCACATAAACTACTAGATTACTATACTCATACAGACCCACAGAAGCTGCTAGAATGCTATACTCATACAGACCCTCAGAAGCTACTAGATTACTATACTCATACAGACCACAGAAGCTACTAGATTACTATACTCATACAGACCCACATAAACTGCTAGATTACTATACTCATACAGACCCACAGCAGCTACTAGATTACTATACTCATACAGACCCAAAGAAGCTACTAGATTACTATACTCATACAGACCCACATAAACTGCTAGATTACTATACTCATACAGACCCACAGCAGCTACTAGATTACTATACTCATACAGACCCACAGAAGCTACTAGATTACTATACTCATACAGACCCACAGCAGCTACTAGTTTACTATACTCATACAAACCCACATAAACTACTAGATAACTATACTCATACAGGCCCACAGAAGCTGCTAGATTACTATACTCATACAGACCCACAGCAGCTATTAGATTACTATACTCATACAGACCCACAGCAGCTACTAGTTTACTATACTCATACAAACCCACATAAACTACTAGATAACTATACTCATACAGGCCCACAGAAGCTGCTAGATTACTATACTCATACAGACCCACAGCAGCTACTAGATTACTATACTCATACAGACCCACATAAACTACTAGATTACTATACTCATACAGACCCACAAAAGCTACTCATACAGACCCACAGCAGCTACTAGATTACTATACTCATACAGACCCACATAAACTACTAGATTACTATACTCATACAGACCCACAGAAGCTGCTAGAATACTATACTCATACAGACCCTCAGAAGCTACTAGATTACTATACTCATACAGACCACAGAAGCTACTAGATTACTATACTCATACAGACCCACAGAAGCTACTAGGTTACTATACTCATACAGACCCACAGCAGCTACTAGATTACTATACTCATACAGACCCAAAGAAGCTACTAGATTACTATACTCATACAGACCCACAGAAGCTACTAGGTTACTATACTCATACAGACCCACATAAACTACTAGATTACTATACTCATACAGACCCACAGAAGCTACTAGGTTACTATACTCATACAGACCCACATAAACTACTAGATTACTATACTCATACAGACCCACATAAACTACTAGATTACTATACTCATACAGACCCACAGAAGCTGCTAGATTACTATACTCATACAGACCCACAGAAGCTACTAAATTACTATACTCATACAGACCCACAGAAGCTACTAGATTACTATACTCATACAGACCCACAGAAGCTGCTAGATTACTATACTCATACAGACCCACATAAACTACTAGATTACTATACTCATACAGACCCACAGAAGCTACTAGATTACTATACTCATACAGACCCACAAAAGCTACTAGATTACTATACTCATACAGACCCATACAATCTACTAGATTACTATACTCATACAGACCCATACAATCTACTAGATTACTATACTCATACAGACCCACAAAAGATACTAGATTACTATACTCATACAGACCCACAAAAGCTACTAGATTACTATACTCATACAGACCCATACAATCTACTAGATTACTATACTCATACAGACCCACAAAAGATACTAGATTACTATACTCTTACAGACCCACAGCAGCTACTAGATTACTATACTCATACAGACCCATAGAAGCTACTAGATTACTATACTCACAGATAACTCTTTACCCACAGATACAAACACACATCCTACTCACATGCACAAACACCTATACATTACATCACTCACATGCACAAACACCTATACATTACAACATGCACATGTACATACACCTATACATTACAGCACTCTCATGCACAAACACCTATACATTACAACACTCTCATGCACAAACACCTATACATTACAACATGTACATACACCTATACATTACAACACTCTCATGCACAAACACCTATACATTACAACATGTACATACACCTATACATTACAACACTCTCATGCACAAACACCTATAAATTACAACACTCTCATGCACAAACACCTATACATTACAACACACGCATGCACAAACACCTATACATTACAACACTCACATGCACAAACACCTATACATTACAACATGCACATGTACAAACACCTATACATTACAACATGCACATGCACAAACACCTATACATTACAACACTCACATGCACAAACACCTATACATTACAACATGCACATGTACAAACACCTATACATTACAACATGCACATGCACAAACACCTATACATTAGAACACTCACATGCATAAACACCTATACATTACAATACTCACATGCACAAACACCTATACATTACAACATGCACATGTACATACACTTATACATTACAACACTCACATGCACAAACACATATACATTACAACACTCATGCACAAACACCTATACATTACAACACTCTCATGCACAAACACCTATACATTACAACATGCACATGTACATACAGGGAGTGCAGAATTATTAGGCAAATGAGTATTTTGACCACATCATCCTCTTTATGCATGTTGTCTTACTCCAAGCTGTATAGGCTCGAAAGCCTACTACCAATTAAGCATATTAGGTGATGTGCATCTCTGTAATGAGAAGGGGTGTGGTCTAATGACATCAACACCCTATATCAGGTGTGCATAATTATTAGGCAACTTCCTTTCCTTTGGCAAAATGGGTCAAAAGAACGACTTGACAGGCTCAGAAAAATAAAAAATAGTGAGATATCTTGCAGAGGGATGCAGCACTCTTAAAATTGCAAAGCTTCTGAAGCGTGATCATCGAACAATCAAGCGTTTCATTCAAAATAATCAACAGGGTCGCAAGAAGCGTGTGGAAAAACCAAGGCGCAAAATAACTGCCCATGAACTGAGAAAAGTCAAGCGTGCAGCTGCCAAGATGCCACTTGCCACCAGTTTGGCCATATTTCAGAGCTGCAACATCACTGGAGTGCCCAAAAGCACAAGGTGTACAATACTCAGAGACATGGCCAAGGTAAGAAAGGCTGAAAGACGACCACCACTGAACAAGACACACAAGCTGAAACTTCAAGACTGGGCCAAGAAATATCTCAAGACTGATTTTTCTAAGGTTTTATGGACTGATGAAATGAGAGTGAGTCTTGATGGGCCAGATGGATGGGCCCGTGGCTGGGTTGGTAAAGGGCAGAGAGCTCCAGTCCGACTCAGACGCCAGCAAGGTGGAGGTGGAGTACTGGTTTGGGCTGGTATCATCAAAGATGAGCTTGTGGGCGCTTTTCGGGTTGAGGATGGAGTCAAGCTCAACTCCCAGTCCTACTGCCAGTTTCTGGAAGACACCTTCTTCAAGCAGTGGTACAGGAAGAAGTCTGCATCCTTCAAGAAAAACATGATTTTCATGCAGGACAATGCTCCATCACACGAGGCCAAGTACTCCACAGCGTGGCTGGCAAGAAAGGGTATAAAAGAAGAAAATCTAATGACATGGCCTCCTTGTTCACCTGATCTGAACCCCATTGAGAACCTGTGGTCCATCATCAAATGTGAGATTTACAAGGAGGGAAAACAGTACACCTCTCTGAACAGTGTCTGGGAGGCTGTGGTTGCTGCTGCACGCAATGTTGATGGTGAACAGATCAAAACACTGACAGAATCCATGGATGGCAGGCTTTTGAGTGTCCTTGCAAAGAAAGGTGGCTATATTGGTCACTGATTTGTTTTTGTTTTGTTTTTGAATGTCAGAAATGTATATTTGTGAATGTTGAGATGTTATATTGGTTTCACTGGTAAAAATAAATAATTGAAATGGGTATATATTTGTTTTTTGTTAAGTTGCCTAATAATTATGCACAGTAATAGTCACCTGCACACACAGATATCCCCCTAAAATAGCTAAAACTAAAAACAAACTAAAAACTACTTCCAAAAATATTCAGCTTTGATATTAATGAGTTTTTTCGGTTCATTGAGAACATGGTTGTTGTTCAATAATAAAATTAATCCTCAAAAATACAACTTGCCTAATAATTCTGCACTCCCTGTACACTTATACATTACAACACTCACATGCACAAACACCTATGCATTACAACATGCACATGTACATACACTTATACATTACAACACTCATGCACAAACACCTATACATTACAACACTCACATGCACAAACACCTATACATTACAACATGCACATGTACATACACTTATACATTACAACACTCACATGCACAAACACCTATACATTACAACATGCACATGTACATACACTTATACATTACAACGCTCACATGCACAAACACCTATACATTACAACATGCACATGCACAAACACCTATACATTACAACACTCTCATGCACAAACACCTATACATTACAACACTCTCATGCACAAACACCTATACATTACAACACTCTCATGCACAAACAC
Organism: Bombina bombina; assembly: GCF_027579735.1. Taxonomy (NCBI): domain Eukaryota; kingdom Metazoa; phylum Chordata; class Amphibia; order Anura; family Bombinatoridae; genus Bombina; species Bombina bombina. The sequence goes on from NC_069499.1 coordinate 1,583,679,257, forward strand.
CTATACATTACAACATGCACATGTACATACACCTATACATTACAACACTCACATGCACAAACACCTATACATTACAACATGTACATACACCTATACATTACAACACTCACATGCACAAACACATATGCATTACAACATGCACATGTACATACACCTATACATTACAACACTCTCATGCACAAACACCTATACATTACAACACTCTCATGCACAAACACCTATACATTACAACACTCACATGCACAAACACCTATACATTACAACATGCACATGTACATACAACTATACATTACAACACTCTCATGCACAAACACCTATACATTACAACACTCTCATGCACAAACACCTATACATTACAACACTCTCATGCACAAACACCTATACATTACAACATGCACATGTACATACAACTATACATTACAACACTCACATGCACAAACACCTATACATTACAACACTCATGCACAAACAGCTATACATTACAACATGCACATGTACATACACCTATACATTACAACACTCTCATGCACAAACACCTATACATTACAACATGTACAGACACCTATACATTACAGCACTTTCATGCACAAACACCTATAAATTACAACACTCTCATGCACAAACACCTATACATTACAACAATCATGCACAAACACCTATACATTACAACATGCACATGCACAAACACCTATGCATTACAACACTCACATGCACAAACACCTATACATTACAACACTCACATGCATAAACACCTATACATTACAACACTCTCATGCACAAACACCTATACATTACAACACTCTCATGCACAAACAGCTATACATTACAACACTCACATGCACAAACACCTATACATTACAACACTCTCATGCACAAACAGCTATACATTACAACACTCACATGCACAAACACCTATACATTACAACACTCATGCACAAACACCTATACATTACAACACTCATGCACAAACAGCTATACATTACAACATGCACATGCACAAACACCTATGCATTACAACACTCACATGCATAAACACCTATACATTACAACACTCTCATGCACAAACACCTATACATTACAACACTCATGCACAAACACCTGTACATTACAACATGCACATGCACAAACACCTATACATTACAACACTCATGAACAAACACTTATACATTACAACACTCATGCACAAACACCTATACATTACAACACTCATGCACAAACAGCTATACATTACAACATGTACATGTACATACACCTATACATTACAACATGCACATGTACATACACCTATACATTACAACACTCACATGCACAAACACCTATACATTACAACATGCACATGTACATACACCTATACATTACAACACTCTCATGCACAAACACCTATACATTACAACACTCATGCACAAACAGCTATACATTACAACACTCATGCACAAACAGCTATACATTACAACATGCACATGTACATACACCTATACATTACAACACTCTCATGCACAAACACCTATACATTACAACACTCATGCACAAACAGCTATACATTACAGCATGCACATGTACATACACCTATACATTACAACACTCTCATGCACAAACACCTATACATTACAACACTCATGCACAAACAGCTATACATTACAACATGCACATGTACATACACCTATACATTACAACACTCTCATGCACAAACAACTATACATTACAACACTCATGCACAAACAGCTATACATTACAACATGCACATGTACATACACCTATACATTGCAACACTCTCATGCACAAACAGCTATACATTACAACACTCATGCACAAACACCTATACATTACAACACTCACATGCACAAACAGCTATACATTACAACATGTACATACACCTATACATTACAACACTCTCATGCACAAACACCTATACATTACAACACTCATGCACAAACAGCTATACATTACAACACTCTCATGCACAAACACCTATACATTACAACACTCATGCACAAACACCTGTACATTACAACACTCATGCACAAACACCTATACATTACAACACTCATGCACAAACAGCTATACATTACAACACTCATGCACAAACACCTATACATTACAACACTCATGCACAAACAGCTATACATTACAACACTCATGCACAAACACCTATACATTACAACACTCATGCACAAACAGCTATACATTACAACACTCACATGCACAAACACCTATACATTACAACACTCATGCACAAACACCTATACATTACAACACTCATGCACAAACACCTATACATTACAACACTCATGCACAAACAGCTATACATTACAACACTCTCATGCACAAACACCTATACATTACAACACTCATGCACAAACACCTATACATTACAACACTCATGCACAAACACCTATACATTACAACACTCATGCACAAACACCTATACATTACAACACTCATGCACAAACAGCTATACATTACACCTATACATTGCAACACTCTCATGCACAAACAGCTATACATTACAACACTCATGCACAAACACCTATACATTACAACACTCATGCACAAACAGCTATACATTACAACATGCACATGTACATACACTTATACATTACAACACTCTCATGCACAAACACCTATACATTACAACACTCTCATGCACAAACACCTATACATTACAACACTCATGCACAAACACCTATACATTACAACACTCATGCACAAACAGCTATACATTACAACACTCACATGCACAAACACCTATACATTACAACACTCATGCACAAACACCTATACATTACAACACTCTCATGCACAAACACCTATACATTACAACACTCATGCACAAACAGCTATACATTACAACATGCACATGTACATACACTTATACATTACAACACTCTCATGCACAAACACCTATACATTACAACACTCTCATGCACAAACACCTATACATTACAACACTCATGCACAAACACCTATACATTACAACACTCTCATGCACAAACACCTATACATTACAACACTCTCATGCACAAACACCTATACATTACAACACTCATGCACAAACAGCTATACATTACAACACTCATGCACAAACACCTATACATTACAACACTCATGCACAAACAGCTATACATTACAACACTCATGCACAAACAGCTATACATTACAACATGCACATGTACATACACCTATACATTACAACACTCTCATGCACAAACACCTATACATTACAACACTCACATGCACAAACACCTATACATTACAACACTCACATGCACAAACACCTATACATTACAACATGCACATGTACATACACCTATACATTACAACACTCTCATGCACAAACACCTATACATTACAACACTCATGCACAAACAGCTATACATTACAACACTCATGCACAAACAGCTATACATTACAACATGCACATGTACATACACCTATACATTACAACACTCTCATGCACAAACACCTATACATTACAACACTCATGCACAAACAGCTATACATTACAACATGCACATGTACATACACCTATATATTACAACACTCTCATGCACAAACACCTATACATTACAACACTCATGCACAAACAGCTATACATTACAACATGCACATGTACATACACCTATACATTACAACACTCTCATGCACAAACAACTATACATTACAACACTCATGCACAAACAGCTATACATTACAACATGCACATGTACATACACCTATACATTGCAACACTCTCATGCACAAACAGCTATACATTACAACACTCATGCACAAACACCTATACATTACAACACTCACATGCACAAACAGCTATACATTACAACATGTACATACACCTATACATTACAACACTCTCATGCACAAACGCCTATACATTACAACACTCATGCACAAACAGCTATACATTACAACACTCTCATGCACAAACACCTATACATTACAACACTCATGCACAAACACCTGTACATTACAACACTCATGCACAAACACCTATACATTACAACACTCATGCACAAACAGCTATACATTACAACACTCATGCACAAACACCTATACATTACAACACTCATGCACAAACAGCTATACATTACAACACTCTCATGCACAAACACCTATACATTACAACACTCATGCACAAACACCTATACATTACAACACTCATGCACAAACACCTATACATTACAACACTCATGCACAAACAGCTATACATTACAACACTCTCATGCACAAACACCTATACATTACAACACTCATGCACAAACACCTATACATTACAACACTCATGCACAAACACCTATACATTACAACACTCATGCACAAACACCTATACATTACAACACTCATGCACAAACACCTATACATTACAACACTCATGCACAAACAGCTATACATTACACCTATACATTGCAACACTCTCATGCACAAACAGCTATACATTACAACACTCATGCACAAACACCTATACATTACAACACTCATGCACAAACACCTATACATTACAACACTCATGCACAAACAGCTATACATTACAACACTCACATGCACAAACACCTATACATTACAACACTCATGCACAAACACCTATACATTACAACACTCTCATGCACAAACACCTATACATTACAACACTCATGCACAAACACCTATACATTACAACACTCATGCACAAACAGCTATACATTACAACACTCACATGCACAAACACCTATACATTACAACACTCATGCACAAACACCTATACATTACAACACTCTCATGCACAAACACCTATACATTACAACACTCATGCACAAACAGCTATACATTACAAAACTCACATGTACATACACTTATACATTACAACACTCTCATGCACAAACACCTATACATTACAACACTCTCATGCACAAACACCTATACATTACAACACTCATGCACAAACACCTATACATTACAACACTCATGCACAAACAGCTATACATTACAACACTCACATGCACAAACACCTATACATTACAACACTCATGCACAAACACCTATACATTACAACACTCTCATGCACAAACACCTATACATTACAACACTCATGCACAAACACCTATACATTACAACATGCACATGTACATACACTTATACATTACAACACTCTCATGCACAAACACCTATACATTACAACACTCTCATGCACAAACACCTATACATTACAACACTCATGCACAAACACCTATACATTACAACACTCTCATGCACAAACACCTATACATTACAACACTCTCATGCACAAACACCTATGCATTACAACACTCATGCACAAACAGCTATACATTACAACACTCATGCACAAACACCTATACATTACAACACTCATGCACAAACACCTATACATTACAACACTCACATGCACAAACACCTATACATTACAACACTCTCATGCACAAACACCTATACATAACCACTTTCACACACACACACACACACACACACACACATTTATTTCATATTAAATGTCTTATTCTTAGATCTGCAATTGACTCAAGTTTGTTTTGTTTATTTAGCCTTTTATAGCCATATCCCACTAGGTCTAGATATTATAAATCATGTGTTTTGCACATTAGTTTTTCACCCTGAAACTGCAGATTTTAATTGTATCTTTTTCTAATCAGTTAATAATCCCCTCATACATTACTCTCATCCCAATGTAGTGAGGACAGTCGGCCAGTGAGCCAAAAATAAACAAAGTCTTATCCAGTTAGTGAGAAACACAGCAGTGAGCAGTCACCCACTAATGGAAATCCCAGTGAAATATGTGACAAGCACAAGTGAGCAGTAACAATGTGCCATAGGTGCAGTAACAGTGTATCACATGATCAGTAACAATGTACCATAGGTGCAGTAACAGTGTATCACATGATCAGTAACAATGTGCCATAGGTGCATTAACAGTGTATCACATGATCAGTAACAATGTGCCATATGTACAGTAACAAACAGCTATACATTACAACATGCACATGTACATACACCTATACATTGCAACACTCTCATGCACAAACAGCTATACATTACAACACTCATGCACAAACACCTATACATTACAACACTCACATGCACAAACAGCTATACATTACAACATGCACATGTACATACACCTATACATTACAACACTCTCATGCACAAACACCTATACATTACAACACTCATGCACAAACAGCTATACATTACAACACTCTCATGCACAAACACCTATACATTACAACACTCATGCACAAACACCTGTACATTACAACACTCATGCACAAACACCTATACATTACAACACTCATGCACAAACAGCTATACATTACAACACTCATGCACAAACACCTATACATTACAACACTCATGCACAAACAGCTATACATTACAACATTATCATGCACAAACACCTATACATTACAACACTCATGCACAAACACCTATACATTACAACACTCATGCACAAACAGCTATACATTACAACACTCTCATGCACAAACACCTATACATTACAACACTCATGCACAAACACCTATACATTGCAACACTCATGCACAAACACCTATACATTACAACACTCATGCACAAACACCTATACATTACAACACTCATGCACAAACACCTATACATTACAACACTCATGCACAAACAGCTATACATTACACCTATACATTGCAACACTCTCATGCACAAACAGCTATACATTACAACACTCATGCACAAACACCTATACATTACAACACTCATGCACAAACAGCTATACATTACAACATGCACATGTACATACACTTATACATTACAACACTCTCATGCACAAACACCTATACATTACAACACTCTCATGCACAAACACCTATACATTACAACACTCATGCACAAACACCTATACATTACAACACTCATGCACAAACAGCTATACATTACAACACTCACATGCACAAACACCTATACATTACAACACTCATGCACAAACACCTATACATTACAACACTCTCATGCACAAACACCTATACATTACAACACTCTCATGCACAAACACCTATACATTACAACACTCATGCACAAACAGCTATACATTACAACACTCATGCACAAACAGCTATACATTACAACACTCATGCACAAACACCTATACATTACAACACTCATGCACAAACACCTATACATTACAACACTCACATGCACAAACACCTATACATTACAACACTCTCATGCACAAACACCTATACATAACCACTTTCACACACACACACACACACACACACACATTTATTTCATATTAAATGTCTTATTCTTAGATCTGCAATTGACTCAAGTTTGTTTTGTTTATTTAGCCTTTTATAGCCATATCCCACTAGGTCTAGATATTATAAATCATGTGTTTTGCACATTAGTTTTTCACCCTGAAACTGCAGATTTTAATTGTATCTTTTTCTAATCAGTTAATAATCCCCTCATACATTACTCTCATCCCAATGTAGTGAGGACAGTCGGCCAGTGAGCCAAAATAAACAAAGTCTTATCCAGTTAGTGAGAAACACAGCAGTGAGCAGTCACCCACTAATGGAAATCCCAGTGAAATATGTGACAAGCACAAGTGACCAGTAACAATGTGCAATAGGTGCAGTAACAGTGTATCACATGATCAGTAACAATGTACCATAGGTGCAGTAACAGTGTATCACATGATCAGTAACAATGTGCCATAGGTGCATTAACAGTGTATCACATGATCAGTAACAATGTGCCATATGTACAGTAACAATGTATCACATGATCGGTAACAATGTGCTATAGGTGCAGTAACAGTGTATCACATGATCAGTAACAATGTGCCATATGTACAGTAACAATGTATCACATGATCGGTAACAATGTGCTATAGGTGCAGTAACAGTGTATCACATGATCAGTAACAATGTGCCATATGTACAGTAACAATGTATCACATGATCAGTAACAATGTGCTATAGGTGCAGTAACAGTGTATCACATGATCAGTAACAATGTGCTATAGGTGCAGTAACAGTGTATCACATGATCAGTAACAATGTGCCATAGGTGCAGTGACAGTGTATCACATGATCAGTAACAATGTGCCATAGGTGTAGTAACAGTGTATCACATGATCAGTAACAATGTGCTATAGGTGCAGTAACAGTGTATCATATGATCAGTAACAATGTTCTATTGGTGCAGTAACAATGTATCTCATGATCAGTAACAATGTGCTATAGGTGCAGTAACAATGTATCACATGATCAGTAACAATGTGCTATAGGTGCAGTAACAATTTATCACATAATCAGTAACAATGTGCTATAGGTGCAGTAACAGTGTATCACATGATCAGTAACAATGTGCTATAGGTGCAGTAACAGTGTATCATATAATCAGTAACAATGTGATATAGGTGCAGTAACAGTGTATCACATGATCAGTAACAATGTTCTATTGGTGCAGTAACAATGTATCTCATGATCAGTAACAATGTGCTATAGGTGCAGTAACAATGTATCACATGATCAGTAACAATGTGCTATAGGTGCAGTAACAATTTATCACATGATCAGTAACAATGTGCTATAGGTGCAGTAACAGTGTATCACATGATCAGTAACAATGTGCTATATGTGTAGTAACAATGTATCACATGATCAGTAACAATGTGTTATAGGTGCAGTAACAATGTATCACATGATCAGTAACAATGTGCTATAGGTGCAGTAACAGTGTATCACATGATCAGTAATAATGTGCCATAGGTACAGTAACAGTGTATCACATGATCAGTAACAATGTGATATAGGTACAATTAGTGTATCACATGATCAATAACAATGTGCCATAGGTGCAGTAACAGTGTATCACATGATCAGTAACAATGTGCCATAGGTGCAGTAACAGTGCATAACATGATCAGTAACAATGTACCATAGGTGCAGTAACAGTGTATCACATGGTCAGTAACAATGTGCTATAGGTGCAGTAACAGTGTATCACATGATCAGTAACAATGTGCCATACGTACAGTAACAGTGTATCACATGATCAGTAACAATATGCCATAGGTACAGTAACAGTATATCACATGATCAGTAACAATGTGCCATAGGTGTAGTAACAGTGTATCACATGATCAGTAACAATGCACCATAGGTGCAGTAACAGTGTATCACATGATCAGTTACAATGTGCCATAAGTACAGTAACAGTGTATCACATGATCAGTAACAATGTGTCATAGGTGCAGTAACAGTGTATCACATGATCAGTAACACTGTGCTATAGGTGTAGTAACAGTGTATCACATGATCAGTAACGATAGGCCATAGGTGCAGTAACAGTGTATCACATAATCAGTAACAATGGGCCATAGGTGCAGTAACAATGTGCCATATGTGCAGTAACAGTGTATCACATGATCAGTAACAATGTGATATAGGTACAGTAACAGTGTATCACATGATCAGTTACAATGTGATATAGGTACAGTAACAGTGTATCACATGATCAGTAACAATGTGCCATATGTGCAGTAACAGTGTATCACATGATCAATAACAATGTGATATAGGTACAGTAACAGTGCATCACATGATCAGTAACAATGTGCCATAGGTGTAGTAATAGTGTATCACATGATCAGTAACAATGTGCCATAGGTGCAGTAACAGTGTATCACATGATCAGTAACAATGTGCTATAGGTGCAGTAACAGTGTATCACATGATCAGTAACAATGTGCCATAGGTGTAGTAACAATGTATCACATGATCAGTAACAATGTGCCATAGGTACAGTATCAGTGCATCACACAATCAGGAACAATGTGCCATAGGTGCAGTAACAGTGTATCACATGATCAGTAACAATGTACCATAGGTGCAGTAACAGTGTATCACATGATCAGTAACAATGTGCCATAGGTGCAGTAACAGTGTATCACAGGATCAGTAACAATGTGCTATAGGTGCAGTAACAGTGTATCACATGATCAGTAACAATGTGCCATACATACAGTAACAGTGTATCACATGATCAGTAACAATGTGCCATAGGTACAGTAACAGTATATCACATGATCAGTAACAATGTGCTATAGGTACAGTAACTATGTATCACATGATCAGTAACAATGCGCCATAGGCACAGTAACAGTGTATCACATGATCAGTAACAATGTGCCATAGGTACAGTAACAGTGTATCACATGATCAGTAACAATGTGCCATAGGTACAGTAACAGTGTATCACATGATCAGTAACAATGTGCCATAGGATCAGTAACAATGTGCCATAGGTACAGTAACAGTGTATCACATGATCAGTAACAATGTGCCATAGGTACAGTAACAGTGTATCACATGATCAGTAACAATGTGCCTTAGGTACAGTAACAATGTATCACATGATCAGTAACAATGTGCCATAGGTGCAGTAACAGTGTATCACATGATCAGTAACAATGTGCCATAGGTACAGTAACAGTGTATCACATGATCAGTAACAATGTGCCATAGGTGCAGTAACAGTGTATCACATGATCAGTAACAATGTGCCATAGGTGCAGTAACAGTGTATCACATGATCAGTAACAATGTGCCATAGGTGTAGTAACAGTGTATCACATGATCAGTAACAATGCGCCATAGGTGCAGTAACAGTGTATCACATGATCAGTAACAATGTGCCATAGGTACAGTAACAATGTATCACATGATCAGTAACAATGTGCCATAAGTACAGTAACAGTGTATCACATGATCAGTAACAATGTGCCATAGGTACAGTAACAGTGTATCACATGATTTGTTACAATGTGCCATAGGTGCAGTAACAGTGTATCACATGATCAGTAACAATGTGCCATAGGTGCAGTAACAGTGTATCACATGATCAGTAACAATGTGCCATAGGTGTAGTAACAGTGTATCACATGATCAGTAACAATGTGCCATATGTGCAGTAACAGTGTATCACATGATCAGTAACAATGTGCCATAGGTACAGTAACAGTGTATCACATGATCAGTAACAATGTGCTATAGGTGCAGTAACAGTGTATCACATGATCAGTAACAATGTGCTATAGTTGCAGTAACAGTGTATCACATGATCAGTAACAATGTGCCATAGGTACAGTAACAGTGTATCAAATGATCAGTAACAATGTGCCATAGGTACAGTATCAGTGTATCACACGATCAGTAACAATGTGCAATAGGTGCAGTAACAGTGTATCACATGATCAGTAACAATGTGCTATAGGTGCAGTAACAGTGTATCACATGATCAGTAACAATGTGTCATAGGTGTAGTAACAATGTATCACATGATCAGTAACAATGTGCCATAGGTACAGTATCAGTGTATCACACGATCAGGAACAATGTGCCACAGGTACAGTAACAGTGTATCACATGATCAGTAACAATGTGCTATAGGTGCAGTAACAGTGTATCACATGATCAGTAACAATGTGCTATAGGTGCAGTAACAGTGTATCACATGATCAGTAACAATGTGCCATAGGTACAGTAACAGTTTATCAAATGATCAGTAACAATGTGCCATAGGTGCAGTAACAGTGTATCACATGATCAGTAACAATGTGCCATAGGTACAGTATCAGTGTATCACACGATCAGTAACAATGTGCCATAGGTGCAGTAACAGTGTATCACATGATCAGTAACAATGTGCCATAGGTACAGTATCAGTGTATCACACGATCAGGAACAATGTGCCATAGGTACAGTAACAGTGTATCACATGATCAGTAACAATGTGCTATAGGTGCAGTAACAGTGTATCACATGATCAGTAACAATGTGCTATAGTTGCAGTAACAGTGTATCACATGATCAGTAACAATGTGCCATAGGTACAGTATCAGTGTATCACACGATCAGGAACAATGTGCCATATGTGCAGTAACAGTGTATCACATGATCAGTAACAATGTGCTATAGGTGCAGTAACAGTGTATCACATGATCAGTAACAATGTGCTATAGTTGCAGTAACAGTGTATCACATGATCAGTAACAATGTGCCATAGGTGTAGTAACAATGTATCACATGATCAGTAACAATGCGCCATAGGTGCAGTAACAGTGTATCACATGATTAGTAACAATGTGCCATAGGTACAGTATCAGTGTATCACACGATCAGGAACAATGTGCCATATGTGCAGTAACAGTGTATCACATGATCAGTAACAATGTGCTATAGGTGCAATAACAATGTATCACATGATCAGTAACAATGTGCTATAGGTGCAATAACAATGTATCACATGATCAGTAACAATGTGCTATAGGTGCAATAACAATGTATTACATGATCAGTAACAGTGTATCACATGATCAGTAACAATGTGCCATAGGTGCAGTAACAGTGCATAACATGAGCAGTAACAGTGTATCACATGGTCAGTAACAATGTGCTATAGGTGCAGTAACAGTGTATCACATGATCAGTCACAATGTGCCATACATGCAGTAACAGTGTATCACATGATCAGTAACAATGTGCCATAGGTGTAGTAACAGTGTATCACATGATCAGTAACAATGCGCCATAGGTGCAGTAACAGTGTATCACATGATCAGTAACAATGTGCCATAGGTGTAGTAACAGTGTATCACATGATCAGTAACAATGTGCCATAGGTACAGTAACAGTGTATCACATGATCAGTAACAATGTGCTATAGGTACAGTAACTATGTATCACATGATCAGTAACAATGCGCCATAGGTACAGTAACAGTGTATCACATGATCAGTAACAATGTGCCATAGGTACAGTAACAGTGTATCACATGATCAGTAACAATGTGCTATAGGTGCAGTAACAGTGTATCACATGATCAGTAACACTGTGCTATAGGTGTAGTAACAGTGTATCACATGATCAGTAACAATGTGCCATAGGTACAGTAACAGTGTATCACATGATCAGTAACACTGTGCTATAGGTGTAGTAACAGTGTATCACATGATCAGTAACACTGTGCTATAGGTGTAGTAACAGTGTATCACATGATCAGTAACAATGTGCCATAGGTACAGTAACAGTGTATCACATGATCAGTAACAATGTGCCATAGGATCAGTAACAATGTGCCATAGGTGCAGTAACAGTGTATCACATGATCAGTAACAATGTGCCATAGGTGCAGTAACAGTGTATCACATGATCAGTAACAATGTGCTATAGGTACAGTAACAATGTATCACATGATCAGTAACAATGTGCCATAAGTACAGTAACAGTGTATCACATGATCAGTAACAATGTGCCATAGGTACAGTAACAATGTATCACATGATTAGTTACAATGTGCCATAGGTGCAGTAACAGTGTATCACATGATCAGTAACAATGTGCCATAGGTGTAGTAACAATGTATCACATGATCAGTAACAATGTGCCATAGGTACAGTATCAGTGTATCACACGATCAGTAAACAATGTGCTATAGGTGCAGTAACAGTGTATCACATGATCAGTAACAATGTGCTATAGTTGCAGTAACAGTGTATCACATGATCAGTAACAATGTGCCATAGGTGTAGTAACAATGTATCACATGATCAGGAACAATGTGCCATAGGTACAGTATCAGTGTATCACACGATCAGGAACAATGTGCCATATGTGCAGTAACAGTGTATCACATGATCAGTAACAATGTGCTATAGGTGCAATAACAATGTATCACATGATCAGTAACAATGTGCCATAGGTACAATAACAGTGTATTACATGATCAGTAACAGTGTATCACATGATCAGTAACAATGTGCCATAGGTGCAGTAACAGTGCATAACATGAGCAGTAACAGTGTATCACATGGTCAGTAACAATGTGCTATAGGTGCAGTAACAGTGTATCACATGATCAGTCACAATGTGCCATACATGCAGTAACAGTGTATCACATGATCAGTAACAATGTGCCATAGGTGTAGTAACAGTGTATCACATGATCAGTAACAATGCGCCATAGGTGCAGTAACAGTGTATCACATGATCAGTAACAATGTGCCATAGGTGTAGTAACAGTGTATCACATGATCAGTAACAATGTGCCATAGGTACAGTAACAGTGTATCAAGTACAATGTGCCATAGGTACAGTAACAGTGTATCACATGATCAGTAACAATGTGCCATAGGTACAGTAACAGTGTATCACATGATCAGTAACAATGTGCCTTAGGTACAGTAACAATGTATCACATGATCAGTAACAATGTGCCATAGGTGCAGTAACAGTGTATCACATGATCAGTAACAATGTGCCATAGGTACAGTAACAATGTATAACATGATCAGTAACAATGTGCCATAGGTGCAGTAACAGTGTATCACATGATCAGTAACAATGTGCTATAGGTGCAGTAACAATGTATCACATGATCAGTAACAATGCGCCATAGGTGCAGTAACAGTGTATCACATGATCAGTAACAATGTGCCATAGGTGCAGTAACAGTGTATCACATGATCAGTAACAATGTGCTATAGGTACAGTAACAATGTATCACATGATCAGTAACAATGTGCCATAAGTACAGTAACAGTGTATCACATGATCAGTAACAATGTGCCATAGGTACAGTAACAATGTATCACATGATTAGTTACAATGTGCCATAGGTGCAGTAACAGTGTATCACATGATCAGTAACAATGTGCCATAGGTGTAGTAACAATGTATCACATGATCAGTAACAATGTGCCATAGGTACAGTATCAGTGTATCACACGATCAGTAACAATGTGCTATAGGTGCAGTAACAGTGTATCACATGATCAGTAACAATGTGCTATAGTTGCAGTAACAGTGTATCACATGATCAGTAACAATGTGCCATAGGTGTAGTAACAATGTATCACATGATCAGGAACAATGTGCCATAGGTACAGTATCAGTGTATCACACGATCAGGAACAATGTGCCATATGTGCAGTAACAGTGTATCACATGATCAGTAACAATGTGCTATAGGTGCAATAACAATGTATCACATGATCAGTAACAATGTGCCATAAGTACAATAACAGTGTATTACATGATCAGTAACAGTGTATCACATGATCAGTAACAATGTGCCATAGGTGCAGTAACAGTGCATAACATGAGCAGTAACAGTGTATCACATGGTCAGTAACAATGTGCTATAGGTGCAGTAACAGTGTATCACATGATCAGTCACAATGTGCCATACATGCAGTAACAGTGTATCACATGATCAGTAACAATGTGCCATAGGTGTAGTAACAGTGTATCACATGATCAGTAACAATGCGCCATAGGTGCAGTAACAGTGTATCACATGATCAGTAACAATGTGCCATAGGTGTAGTAACAGTGTATCACATGATCAGTAACAATGTGCCATAGGTACAGTAACAGTGTATCACATGATCAGTAACAATGTGCTATAGGTACAGTAACTATGTATCACATGATCAGTAACAATGCGCCATAGGTACAGTAACAGTGTATCACATGATCAGTAACAATGTGCCATAGGTACAGTAACAGTGTATCACATGATCAGTAACAATGTGCCATAGGTACAGTAACAGTGTATCACATGATCAGTAACAATGTGCCATAGGATCAGTAACAATGTGCCATAGGTACAGTAACAGTGTATCACATGATCAGTAACAATGTGCCATAGGTACAGTAACAGTGTATCACATGATCAGTAACAATGTGCCTTAGGTACAGTAACAATGTATCACATGATCAGTAACAATGTGCCATAGGTGCAGTAACAGTGTATCACATGATCAGTAACAATGTGCCATAGGTACAGTAACAGTGTATCACATGATCAGTAACGATGTGCCATAGGTGCAGTAACAGTGTATCACATGATCAGTAACTGTTACAGAAGCATTAGTTATTTTGTTGTGAAGAAACTTATTTCCCAGCAGCAATGCCTGAACCAGCCAAGCCAGCGCCTAAGAAGGGCTCCAAGAAAACTGTAACAAGTATCATTTCATAAAGGGTTAACTCTGTTCAGTTTTGAGAAAACTATTTTCTGAGGCAGGTTTCCTAGCATATTGTGTACTGTAATTAAGTTTGTGATAAGCATTCACTGCTAGGTGATAAGAAGGACTCAATTGTTTTCTTGTGTGTACTTGTTATCTGCGGTGGCCTGTCCAAGGGCTTTGTCTAAATGTGTGATGGGGGATTTTATGCTTCCCCCCCTGGGAGTGCCCTGTGTGCATGTAACCTAAATAAAAAGCAGGCTGGGCATCCCAGTCCTCAGTTCTTGGTTGTCCCTCAATCGCAGCGTTGACTCGTTTTTGTGGGCAGAAGGGTATCCTAGCTGTACTACAGCTAAGGGGGATTATTCTACATTTGCGAGACTCATATAGAATACTATGGAAAGCAGTTTCTCCCCTCTTCAGCAATAGGAATCCAGGCTACTAAGCGGTCCATCTCTCAGCGAGACTAAGGGTAACCGTAACATTTGTCGGCAGCGGTGGGATTTTTCCTGGATTTCCTAGGAGAGGTACAGAACGGATGGAGAGCGCTTACAAAAAATTGAAGCGTACAACCCTAAAGGATTTACTTGAAAGCAGAGGGGGGTACGCCAGCAACCGGCCGAGGAGAGAGCTGATCGCAGAATTGACCGAACTGGATCAGAGCTTCACAATGGCGGAAACACCAACCACGATTAGTGACGAAAAAACCAGGATTGTTCGGGAGAGGCTCTCACTGTACGGGCCGAACCCCTCCATGGAATTGGTACAGCAGTTGATGGCGGAAGCGGACAAGGATATACGAGAGACTCGAGCCCACGAACTCAACCTAGCGAACGCACACCGCAATGCTGAAGCCCCGCAGGTAATCATCCCTGTCGAAAATGCTGGGAGGCCCAAGATACCCTATGCGGCATTTCGACCCTTCCTAGAGAGCGAGACAGGGATTGATGAATATTTGGCGGACTTCGAAAGGCAATGTGCCCTGCACCAGATTCCCAACAGGGAGTGGCCCACGATATTGTCTGGGAAACTATCCGGGCGAGCCCTGGAAGCCTTTCGTACTCTGGGTGCTGAGGAAGTGACACAGTATGAGCTAGTTAAGGAGACACTGTTGCGACGGTACGCAGTAACTCCGGACGCGTATCGCCGACAGTTTCGGGGCACGAAAAAGAAGCCTAACGATACCCATATGGAATGGGCGCACCGAATGCGGAGAGCGGCAAATCACTGGATGAGCGGAAGTAAAGCGGTGACTGGTGAGGAAATTTTACAATTGTTTCTCTTAGAACATTTTTATAATGGCATGGAACAGCAAGGGAAGGAATGGCTGCGAGACAGGCGACCCTCTACCTTAGAAGAAGCAGCCAAATTGGCCGATGAACATTATGACTCCCGTCTTCACGAACCCAGAGAGGTTTACCGTGCACCCCCTTGTGCTGAATTCCGAGCCCCGGTGCCCGCAGGGCCCGCCCGACACTCAGGACCACCCAATAACAGCTCTGAGCGTCCCAGACCGACTTGCCACCGATGCAAGCAACCAGGGCATTTCATGGCTAGCTGCCCCCTTAATACGCACCAGACACCCAGGAATTACAATTACCCCTCTGGGGCATATCGTCCGGCCCGGACCCTCTGTGTTAACCAAGAGGCCCCTATGGAGGAATATTTGGGGCCGCTTCACGAGGCGGACCCTGTATATGCTGCCTCAGATAACCGCCAGCACCATCGGCAGAAGGTATGGCTCGAGGGGCGATCTACCAAGGGATTGAGAGACACAGGGGCTACTATCACGCTGGTACAGAGTCATTTGGTGCCGGAGCACAAGCGATCTGGACAGACTGTGGCCGTTAGAGTGGCGGGGGGGGATGTGTACAAAATTCCAACAGCTAAAGTGCATCTTGATTGGGGAGCGGGAAAGGGGGCTGTGAACGTGGGCATAATGGATAATTTACCTGCCGAAGTACTACTGGGCAATGATTTGGGCCCCATGACTTCTGCCTATGCTCCAGTATGCAACAACGAGGCGGACCCAGTGACTACACGGGCCCAAGCCCGGACGGAGCGAGAACTCTCACCAGTGCGGGAGACACAGGTAAGACCTACCCCGACCTTGCCTGACATGTTAGGCCCCATACCCTGGGACACCCCAGATGCTTTCGAGACAGAGTCTAAGACTGACCCGACCTTACAAAAGTACCAGGAACGAGCAGAGAACGGAGGGGGCGGGGCAGATAATGAAACATTCTTATGGGAAAAAGGGAAACTATACCGCTGGACAGAGAAAAGGGGACAGCGTAGGCGACAGCTGGTAGTGCCCCACAAATACCGTCAAGAAATCCTCAAGATAGGCCACGACATCCCCTTAGCAGGCCACCTAGCTGTAACCCGTACCCTACACCGCATTACTCACACGTTCTTTTGGCCAGGGGTACACGCTGACGTTAGAACTTACTGTAACACCTGCGATGTGTGTCAACGAGTAGGAAGGCGAGGCGATCACCCTAAAGCCCATCTAGTAAATATGCCCATTGTAGAGGAACCCTTCAGCCGGGTTGCTATTGACCTAGTGGGACCACTGGCTACCCCTAGTCCCTCCGGTAAGCGCTACATTCTTACCGTAGTGGACTACGCTACCAGGTACCCAGAGGCTGTCGCCCTATCCAACATACAAGCGGATACGGTAGCGAATGCACTAGTACAGGTGTTCTCCCGGGTAGGATTTCCAAAAGAAATCCTATCCGACCGAGGCACCCAATTTACGGCTGAATTGACCCAACAACTCTGGCAGGTTTGCAAAATTAAGTCCCTCCTGAGCTCCCCATACCACCCCCAGACGAACGGGCTGTGTGAGAGGTTCAATGGGACCCTCAAGCAAATGCTCAAGACGTTCACTCAGGAATACCGAGACTGGGAACGCTTCCTGCCGCACCTCCTTTTTGCTTATCGGGAGGTGCCCCAGGAAACGACAGGGTTCTCTCCCTTCGAGTTGCTCTACGGAAGAAAGGTACGGGGACCCCTAAACCTGATCCGGGAGCACTGGGAGGGAGAGATGGAGACTGACGGTGTCCCCATTGTGCCATACGTGCTGGAACTCAGGGACCGAATGGAGCAATTAGCCAAATCCGTGCGGGCTAATCTCCAGTCGGCCCAGAGAAGACAGAAAGTATGGTACGATCGGGGGGCCCGAAAGAGAATCTTTACCATAGGACAAAAGGTGTTAGTACTTAAGCCGGTGAAGACAGACAAATTGCAGGCGTCCTGGCAGGGCCCCTACCAGATCGTAGAGAAAAGGGGAGACACCACTTATGTGATAGCTAGCTGCCACGACAACAATCTTAGAAAGACATTCCATGTAAACATGCTCAAGGAATATTTTGAGCGACCAGAGAACGTGACGGCCGTATGTTGTTCCCCTCAGGAAGGCCCCGACAGTCTACCCATTCCAGACCTATTAGAAAAGAGTCTCCCCACAGGTATAGTGGCTCAGGTTCAGATAGGAGACCGACTTAGCCCCACTGAAAGGGAGCAGCTCAACCAACTCCTACAGTCCAAACACCTCACCTTCTCCCCGAAGCCAGGGTACACTACTTTAACCACCCACCAGGTAGATACTCCGGGACAAGCTCCCTTGCGCCAGGCTCCGTACCGAATCCCCGAAGCAGTTAGGATAGGAATGAAGAAGGAGATCGATGAGATGTTCCAACTCAGGGTAATTGAGCCCTCCGATAGTCCCTGGGCCTCCCCAGTTGTCTTGGTGCCCAAGAAAGATGGGACCACCCGGTTCTGCGTAGACTATCGGAGGCTCAATGAAAAGACCGTGACGGACGCTTACCCTATGCCCAGGGTAGACGAGCTACTCGATCGTATAGCCAGGGGAAATTACCTGACCACTATTGACCTCTGCAAAGGTTACTGGCAGATTCCCCTGGCCCCGGAGGCTATCCCCAAGTCGGCATTCGTCACCCCATTCGGCTTATATCAGTTTAGGGTAATGCCGTTTGGGATGAAGAATGCCCCAGCTACATTCCAGCGCTTGGTGGATAGGCTCCTGGATGGCTTCCAGAGTTTTGCTTGCGCCTACCTGGACGACATAGCGATCCACAGTGAGTCATGGGAGGACCACTTAGCTCACATAGGAATGGTTCTGGATCAGATCCGGGCTGCTGGCCTGACTCTGAAGCCAGAAAAATGCCACTTTGGGATGGCCGAGGTACAGTACCTGGGTCACCGGGTGGGGTGTGGAAAGCAGCGACCAGAGCCGGCCAAGATAGAAGCTGTCGCCAATTGGCCCACCCCCATCACTAAGACTCAGGTCCTAGCCTTCCTGGGCACGGCAGGGTACTATAGACGGTTCGTACCAGACTACAGCACACTTGCCAAACCCCTGACTGACTTGACCAAGAAGAACTTACCTCGACAGGTCCTGTGGTCTCCCCACTGTGAAACGGCTTTCCAGGCTCTCAAAAATGCTCTAATTAACGCTCCTGTCTTGGCGGCTCCAGCCCTTAACAAACGTTTTATCGTCCATACAGATGCTTCCATGTTCGGGCTGGGAGCCGTCCTCAGCCAAGTAGGCGAAGATGGAGGGGAGCATCCAGTTGCCTACATCAGCCGGAAGCTCCTGCCCCGCGAAGTCAGCTATGCAGCGGTCGAAAAGGAGTGTTTGGCTTTGGTGTGGGCATTAAAGAAATTGACTCCCTATTTATATGGGCAGGAGTTCACTCTGGTCACCGACCATAACCCGTTGGTGTGGCTGAACCGGGTCTCTGGAGATAATGGCAGGCTATTACGTTGGAGTTTATCGTTGCAACCCTTCAATTTCACCATTACTTACAGACCTGGGAAACAGAATGGCAACGCCGACGGGTTGTCCAGACAAACCGACCTCAGCCCCGCATAACCAGCGGTCTGGACAGCCTTAGTCTGCCCCGAAAAGGGGTCAGACCGTGTCTGCCAGAGTGTTCCACAGAAAGGGAGCACTGTTACAGAAGCATTAGTTATTTTGTTGTGAAGAAACTTATTTCCCAGCAGCAATGCCTGAACCAGCCAAGCCAGCGCCTAAGAAGGGCTCCAAGAAAACTGTAACAAGTATCATTTCATAAAGGGTTAACTCTGTTCAGTTTTGAGAAAACTATTTTCTGAGGCAGGTTTCCTAGCATATTGTGTACTGTAATTAAGTTTGTGATAAGCATTCACTGCTAGGTGATAAGAAGGACTCAATTGTTTTCTTGTGTGTACTTGTTATCTGCGGTGGCCTGTCCAAGGGCTTTGTCTAAATGTGTGATGGGGGATTTTATGCTTCCCCCCCTGGGAGTGCCCTGTGTGCATGTAACCTAAATAAAAAGCAGGCTGGGCATCCCAGTCCTCAGTTCTTGGTTGTCCCTCAATCGCAGCGTTGACTCGTTTTTGTGGGCAGAAGGGTATCCTAGCTGTACTACAGCTAAGGGGGATTATTCTACATTTGCGAGACTCATATAGAATACTATGGAAAGCAGTTTCTCCCCTCTTCAGCAATAGGAATCCAGGCTACTAAGCGGTCCATCTCTCAGCGAGACTAAGGGTAACCGTAACAGTAACAATGTGCCATAGGTGCAGTAACAGTGTATCACATGATCAGTAACAATGTGCTATAGGTACAGTAACAATGTATCACATGATCAGTAACAATGTGCCATAAGTACAGTAACAGTGTATCACATGATCAGTAACAATGTGCCATAGGTACAGTAACAATGTATCACATGATTAGTTACAATGTGCTATAGGTACAGTAACAATGTATCACATGATCAGTAACAATGTGCCATAAGTACAGTAACAGTGTATCACATGATCAGTAACAATGTGCCATAGGTACAGTAACAATGTATCACATGATTAGTTACAATGTGCCATAGGTGCAGTAACAGTGTATCACATGAACAGTAACAATGTGCCATAGGTGCAGTAACAGTGTATCACATGATCAGTAACAATGTGCCATAGGTGTAGTAACAATGTATCACATGATCAGTAACAATGTGCCATAGGTACAGTATCAGTGTATCACACGATCAGGAACAATGTGCCATAGGTACAGTAACAGTGTATCACATGATCAGTAACAATGTGCTATAGGTGCAGTAACAGTGTATCACATGATCAGTAACAATGTGCTATAGTTGCAGTAACAATGTATCACATGATCAGTAACAATGTGCCATAGGTACAGTAACAGTTTATCAAATGATCAGTAACAATGTGCCATAGGTACAGTATCAGTGTATCACATGATCAGTAACAATGTGCAATAGGTGCAGTAACAGTGTATCACATGATCAGTAACAATGTGCTATAGGTGCAGTAACAGTGTATCACATGATCAGTAACAATGTGCCATAGGTGTAGTAACAATGTATCACATGATCAGTAACAATGTGCCATAGGTACAGTAACAGTGTATCACACGACCAGGAACAATGTGCCATAGGTACAGTAACAGTGTATCACATGATCAGTAACAATGTGCTATAGGTGCAGTAACAGTGTATCACATGATCAGTAACAATGTGCCATAGGTACAGTAACAGTTTATCAAATGATCAGTAACAATGTGCCATAGGTACAGTATCAGTGTATCACACGATCAGTAACAATGTGCCATAGGTGCAGTAACAGTGTATCACGTGATCAGTAACAATGTGCTATAAGTGCAGTAACAGTGTATCACATGATCAGTAACAATGTGCTATAGGTGCAATAACAATGTATCACATGATCAGTAACAATGTGCCATAAGTACAATAACAGTGTATTACATGATCAGTAACAGTGTATCACATGATCAGTAACAATGTGCCATAGGTGCAGTAACAGTGCATAACATGAGCAGTAACAGTGTATCACATGGTCAGTAACAATGTGCTATAGGTGCAGTAACAGTGTATCACATGATCAGTCACAATGTGCCATAGGTGTAGTAACAGTGTATCACATGATCAGTAACAATGCACCACAGGTGCAGTAACAGTGTATCACATGATCAGTAACAATGTGCCATAGGTGTAGTAACAGTGTATCACATGATCAGTAACAATGTGCTATAGGTACAGTAACAATGTATCACATGATCAGTAACAATGTGCCATAGGTGCAGTAACAGTGTATCACATGATCAGTAACAATGTGCCATAGGTGTAGTAACAGTGTATCACATGATCAGTAACAATGTGCTATAGGTACAGTAACAATGTATCACATGATCAGTAACAATGTGCCATAGGTGCAGTAACAATGTATCACATGATCAGTAACAATGTGCCATAGGTACAGTAACAGTGTATCACATGATCAGTAACAATGTGCTATAGGTGCAGTAACAGTGTATCACATGATCAGTAACAATGTGCCATAGGTGTAGTAACAATGTACCTGATGATCAGTAACAATGTGCCATAGGTGTAGTAACAGTGTATCACATGATCAGTAACAATGTGCTATAGGTGTAGTAACAATGTGCTATAGGTGCAGTAACAGTGTATCACATGATCAGTAACAATGTGCCATAGGTGTAGTAACAATGTATCACATGATCAGTAACAATGTGCCATAGGTACAGTAACAGTGTATCACATGATCAGTAACAATGTGCTATAGGTGCAGTAACAGTGTATCACATGATCAGTAACAATGTGCTATAGTTGCAGTAACAGTGTATCACATGATCAGTAACAATGTGATATAGGTACAGTAACAGTTTATCAAATGATCAGTAACAATGTGCCATAGGTACAGTATCAGTGTATCACACGATCAGTAACAATGTGCAATAGGTGCAGTAACAGTGTATCACACGATCAGTAACAATGTGCAATAGGTGCAGTAACAGTGTATCACATGATCAGTAACAGTGTGCTATAGGTGCAGTAACAGTGTATCACATGATCAGTAACAATGTGCTATAGGTGCAGTAACAGTGTATCACATGATCAGCAACAATGTGCCATAGGTACAGTAACAGTTTATCAAATGATCAGTAACAATGTGCCATAGGTACAGTATCAGTGTATCACACGATCAGTAACAATGTGCCATAGGTGCAGTAACAGTGTATCACATGATCAGTAACAATGTGCTATAAGTGCAGTAACAGTGTATCACATGATCAGTAACAATGTGCTATAGGTGCAATAACAATATATCACATGATCAGTAACAATGTGCCATAAGTACAATAACAGTGTATTACATGATCAGTAACAGTGTATCACATGATCAGTAACAATGCGCCATAGGTGCAGTAACAGTGCATAACATGAGCAGTAACAGTGTATCACATGGTCAGTAACAATGTGCTATAGGTGCAGTAACAGTGTATCACATGATCAGTCACAATGTGCCATACATGCAGTAACAGTGTATCACATGATCAGTAACAATGTGCCATAGGTGTAGTAACAGTGTATCACATGATCAGTAACAATGCGCCATAGGTGCAGTAACAGTGTATCACATGATCAGTAACAATGTGCCATAGGTGTAGTAACAGTGTATCACATGATCAGTAACAATGTATCACATGATCAGTAACAATGTGCCATAGGTGCAGTAACATTGTATCACATGATCAGTAACAATGTGCTATAGGTGCAGTAACAGTGTATCACATGATCAGTAACAATGTGCCATAGGTGTAGTAACAATGTACCTGATGATCAGTAACAATGTGCTATAGGTGCAGTAACAGTGTATCACATGATCAGTAACAATGTGCTATAGGTGTAGTAACAATGTATCACATGATTAGTAACAATGTGCTATAGGTGCAGTAACAGTGTATCACATGATCAGTAACAATGTTCCATAGGTGTAGTAACAATGTATCACATGATCAGTAACAATGTGCCACAGGTGCAGTAACAATGTATCATATAATCAGTAACAATGTGCTATAGGTGCAGTAACAGTGTATCACATGATCAGTAACAATGTGCCATAGGTGCAGTAACAGTGTATCACATGATCAGTAACAATGTGCTATAGGTACAGTAACAGCGTATCAAATGATCAGTAACAATGTGCCATAGATGCAGTAACAGTGTATCACATGATAAGTAACACTGTGGTAGGTGTAGTAACAGTGTATCACATGATCAGTAACAATGTGCCATATGTGCAGTAACAGTGTATCACATGATCAGTAACACTGTGCTATAGGTGTAGTAACAGTGTATCACATGATCAGTAACAATGTGCCATAGGTGCAGTAACAGTGTATCACATGATCAGTAACACTGTGCCATAGGTGCAGTAACAGTGTATCACATGATCAGTAACAATGTGCCATAGGTACAGTAACAGTGTATCACATGATCAGTAACAATGTGCCATAGGTACAGTAACATTGTATCACATGATCAGTAACAATATGCCATAGGTGCAGTAACATTGTATCACATGATCAGTAACAATGTGATATAGGTACAGTAACAGTGTATCACATGATCAGTAACAATGTGCCATAGGTGTAGTAATAATGTATCACATGATCAGTAACAATGTGCTATAAGTGCAATAACAATGTATCACATGATCAGTAACAATGTGCCAAAAGTACAATAACAGTGTATCACATGATCAGTAACAATGTGCCATAGGTGCAGTAACAGTGTATCACATGATCATTAACAATGTGCCATAGGTGCCGTAACAGTGCATAACATGAGCAGTAATAATGTGATATATGTACAGTAACAGTGTATCACATGATCAGTAACAATGTGCCATACGTACAGTAACAGTGTATCACATGATCAGTAACAATGTGCCATAGGTGTAGTAACAGTGTATCACATGATCAGTAACAATGCGCCATAGGTGCAGTAACAGTGTATCACATGATCAGTAACAATGTGCCATAGGTGTAGTAACAGTTTATCACATGATCAGTAACAATGTGCTATAGGTACAGTAACAATGTATCACATGATCAGTAACAATGTGCCATAGGTGCAGTAACATTGTATCACATGATCAGTAACAATGTGCTATAGGTGCAGTAACAGTGTATCACATGATCAGTAACGATGTGCCATAGGTGTAGTAACACTATACCTGATGATCAGTAACAATGTGCTATAGGTGCAGTAACAGTGTATCACATGATCAGTAACAATGTGCCATAGGTGTAGTAACAATGTATCACATGAGCAGTAACAATGTGCCATAGGTGCAGTAACAGTGAATCACATGATCATTAACAATGTGCCATAGGTGCCATAACAGTGCATAACATGAGCAGTAATAATGTGATATATGTACAGTAACAGTGTATCACATGATCAGTAACAATGTGCCATACGTACAGTAACATTGTATCACATGATCAGTAACAATATGCCATAGGTACAGTAACAGTGTATCACATGATCAGTAACAATGTGCCATAGGTGTAGTAACAGTGTATCACATGATTAGTAACAATGCGCCATAGGTGCAGTAACAGTGTATCACATGATCAGTAACAATGTGCCATAGGTGTAGTAACAGTGTATCACATGATCAGTAACAATGTGCTATAGGTACAGTAACAATGTATCACATGATCAGTAACAATGTGCCATATGTGTAGTAACAGTGTATCACATGATCAGTAACAATGTGCCATAGGTGCAGTAACATTGTATCACATGATCAGTAACAATGTGCTATAGGTGCAGTAACAGTGTATCACATGATCAGTAACGATGTGCCATAGGTGTAGTAACACTGTACCTGATGATCAGTAACAATGGGCTATAGGTGTAGTAACAGTGTATCACATGATCAGTAACAATGTGCCATAGGTGTAGTAACAATGTATCACATGAGCAGTAACAATGTGCCATAGGTGCAGTAACAATGTATCATATAATCAGTAACAATGTGCTATAGGTGCAGTAACAGTGTATCACATGAATAGTAACAATGTGCTATAGGTACAGTAATAGTGTATCAAATGATCAGTAACAATGTGCCATAGATGCAGTAATAATGTATCACATGATAAGTAACACTGTGGTAGGTGTAGTAACAGTGTATCACATGATCAGTAACCATGTGCCATATGTGCAGTAACAGTGTATCACATGATCAGTAACACTGTCCTATAGGTGTAGTAACAGTGTATCACATGATCAGTAACAATATGCCATAGGTGCAGTAACAGTGTATCACATGATCAGTAACAATGTGCCATAGGTGCAGTAACAGTGTATCACATGATCAGTAACACTGTGCCATAGGTGCAGTAACAGTGTATCACATGATCAGTAACAATGTGCCATAGGTACAGTAACAGTGTATCACATGATCAGTAACAATGTGCCATAGGTACAGTAACAGTGTATCACATGATCAGTAACAATGTGCCATAGGTACAGTAACAATATATCACATGATCAGTAACAATGTGCCATATGTACAGTAACAGTGTATCACATGATCAGTAACAATGTGTCATAGGTGCAGTAACAGTGTATCACATGATCAGTAACAATGTGATATATGTACAGTAACAGTGTATCACATGATCAGTAACAATGTGATATAGGTACAGTAACAGTGTATCACATGATCAGTAACAATGTGCCATAGGTGCAGTAACAGTGTATCACATGACCAGTAACAATGTACCATAGGTACAGTAACAGTGTATCACATGATTAGTAACAATGTGCCATAGGTGCAGTAACAGTGTATCACATGATTAGTAACAATGTGCCATAGGTGCAGTAACAGTGTATCACATGATCAGTAACAATGTGCCATAGGTGTAGTAACAATGTATCACATGATCAGTAACAATGTGCCATAGGTACAGTAACAGTGTATCACATGATCAGTAACAATGTGCCATAGGTAGAGTATCAGTGCATCACACGATCAGGAACAATGTGCCATAGGTACAGTATCAGTGCATCACACGATCAGGAACAATGTGCTATAGGGGCAGTAACAGTGTATCACATGATCAGTAACAATGTGCCATAGGTACAGTATCAGTGCATCACACGATCAGGAACAATGTGCTATAGGGGCAGTAACAGTGTATCACATGATCAGTAACAATGTGCCATAGGTACAGTAACAGTTTATCAAATGATCAGTAACAATGTGCCATAGGTACAGTATCAGTGTATCACACGATCAGTAACAATGTGCCATAGGTACAGTATCAGTGTATCACAGGATCAGTAACAATGTGCTATAGGTGCAGTAACAGTGTATCACATGATCAGTAACAATGTGCCATAGGTACAGTAACAGTGTATCACATGATCAGTAACAATGTGCCATAGGTACAGTAACAGTGTATCACATGATCAGTAACAATGTGCTATAGGTGCAGTAACAGTGTATCACATGATCAGTAACAATGTGCCATAGGTGCAGTAACAGTGTATCACATGATCATTAACAATGTGCCATAGGTGCCGTAACAGTGCATAACATGAGCAGTAATAATGTGATATATGTACAGTAACAGTGTATCACATGATCAGTAACAATGTGCCATACGTACAGTAACAGTGTATCACATGATCAGTAACAATGTGCCATAGGTGTAGTAACAGTGTATCACATGATCAGTAACAATGCGCCATAGGTGCAGTAACAGTGTATCACATGATCAGTAACAATGTGCCATAGGTGTAGTAACAGTTTATCACATGATCAGTAACAATGTGCTATAGGTACAGTAACAATGTATCACATGATCAGTAACAATGTGCCATAGGTGCAGTAACATTGTATCACATGATCAGTAACAATGTGCTATAGGTGCAGTAACAGTGTATCACATGATCAGTAACGATGTGCCATAGGTGTAGTAACACTATACCTGATGATCAGTAACAATGTGCTATAGGTGCAGTAACAGTGTATCACATGATCAGTAACAATGTGCCATAGGTGTAGTAACAATGTATCACATGAGCAGTAACAATGTGCCATAGGTGCAGTAACAGTGTATCACATGATCATTAACAATGTGCCATAGGTGCCGTAACAGTGCATAACATGAGCAGTAATAATGTGATATATGTACAGTAACAGTGTATCACATGATCAGTAACAATGTGCCATACGTACAGTAACATTGTATCACATGATCAGTAACAATATGCCATAGGTACAGTAACAGTGTATCACATGATCAGTAACAATGTGCCATAGGTGTAGTAACAGTGTATCACATGATTAGTAACAATGCGCCATAGGTGCAGTAACAGTGTATCACATGATCAGTAACAATGTGCCATAGGTGTAGTAACAGTGTATCACATGATCAGTAACAATGTGCTATAGGTACAGTAACAATGTATCACATGATCAGTAACAATGTGCCATAGGTGCAGTAACATTTTATCACATGATCAGTAACAATGTGCTATAGGTGCAGTAACAGTGTATCACATGATCAGTAACGATGTGCCATAGGTGTAGTAACACTGTACCTGATGATCAGTAACAATGTGCTATAGGTGCAGTAACAGTGTATCACATGATCAGTAACAATGTGCCATAGGTGTAGTAACAATGTATCACATGAGCAGTAACAATGTGCCATAGGTGCAGTAACAATGTATCATATAATCAGTAACAATGTGCTATAGGTGCAGTAACAGTGTATCACATGAATAGTAACAATGTGCTATAGGTACAGTAATAGTGTATCAAATGATCAGTAACAATGTGCCATAGATGCAGTAATAATGTATCACATGATAAGTAACACTGTGGTAGGTGTAGTAACAGTGTATCACATGATCAGTAACCATGTGCCATATGTGCAGTAACAGTGTATCACATGATCAGTAACACTGTCCTATAGGTGTAGTAACAGTGTATCACATGATCAGTAACAATATGCCATAGGTGCAGTAACAGTGTATCACATGATCAGTAACAATGTGCCATAGGTGCAGTAACAGTGTATCACATGATCAGTAACACTGTGCCATAGGTGCAGTAACAGTGTATCACATGATCAGTAACAATGTGCCATAGGTACAGTAACAGTGTATCACATGATCAGTAACAATGTGCCATAGGTACAGTAACAGTGTATCACATGATCAGTAACAATGTGCCATAGGTACAGTAACAATATATCACATGATCAGTAACAATGTGCCATATGTACAGTAACAGTGTATCACATGATCAGTAACAATGTGTCATAGGTGCAGTAACAGTGTATCACATGATCAGTAACAATGTGCCATATGTGCAGTAACAGTGTATCACATGATCAGTAACAATGTGATATATGTACAGTAACAGTGTATCACATGATCAGTAACAATGTGATATAGGTACAGTAACAGTGTATCACATGATCAGTAACAATGTGCCATAGGTGCAGTAACAGTGTATCACATGACCAGTAACAATGTACCATAGGTACAGTAACAGTGTATCACATGATTAGTAACAATGTGCCATAGGTGCAGTAACAGTGTATCACATGATTAGTAACAATGTGCCATAGGTGCAGTAACAGTGTATCACATGATCAGTAACAATGTGCCATAGGTGTAGTAACAATGTATCACATGATCAGTAACAATGTGCCATAGGTACAGTAACAGTGTATCACATGATCAGTAACAATGTGCCATAGGTAGAGTATCAGTGCATCACACGATCAGGAACAATGTGCCATAGGTACAGTATCAGTGCATCACACGATCAGGAACAATGTGCTATAGGGGCAGTAACAGTGTATCACATGATCAGTAACAATGTGCCATAGGTACAGTATCAGTGCATCACACGATCAGGAACAATGTGCTATAGGGGCAGTAACAGTGTATCACATGATCAGTAACAATGTGCCATAGGTACAGTAACAGTTTATCAAATGATCAGTAACAATGTGCCATAGGTACAGTATCAGTGTATCACACGATCAGTAACAATGTGCCATAGGTACAGTATCAGTGTATCACAGGATCAGTAACAATGTGCTATAGGTGCAGTAACAGTGTATCACATGATCAGTAACAATGTGCCATAGGTACAGTAACAGTGTATCACATGATCAGTAACAATGTGCCATAGGTACAGTAACAGTGTATCACATGATCAGTAACAATGTGCCATAGGTACAATAACAGTGTATCACATGATCAGTAACAATGTGCCATATGTACAGTAACAATGTATCACATGATCAGTAACAATGTGCCATAGGTACAGTAATAGTGTATCACATGATCAGTAACAATGTGCCATAGGTACAGTAACAGTGTATCACATGATCAGTAACAATGTGCCATAGGTACAGTAACAGTGCATCACATGATCAGTAACAATGTGCTATAGGTGCAGTAACAATGTATCACATGATTAGTAACAATGTGCCATAGGTGCAGTAACAGTGTATCACATGATCAGTAACAATGTGCTATAGGTACAGTAACAATGTATCACATGATCAGTATCAAGGTGCCATAGGTGTAGTAACAGTGTAATACATGATCAGTAACAATGTGCCATAGGTACAGTAACAGTGTATCACATGATCAGTAACAATGTGCTATAGGTACAGTAACAATGTATCACATGATCAGTAACAATGTGCCATATGTGCAGTAACAGTGTATCACATGATCAGTAACAATGTGCTATAGGTACATTAATAATGTATCACATGATCAGTAACAATGTGCCATAGGTGCAGTAACATTGTATCACATGATCAGTAACAATGTGCTATAGGTGCAGTAACAGTGTATCACATGATCAGTAACGATGTGCCATAGGTGTAGTAACACTGTACCTGATGATCAGTAACAATGTGCCATATGTGTAGTAACAGTGTATCAAATGATCAGTAACAATGTGCTATAGGTGTAGTAACAATGTATCATATGATTAGTAACAATGTGCTATAGGTGCAGTAACAGTGTATCACATGATCAGTAACAATGTGCCATAGGTGTAGTAACAATGTATCACATGATCAGTAACAATGTGCCATAGGTGCAGTAACAATGTATCATATAATCAGTAACAATGTGCTATAGGTGCAGTAACAGTGTATCACATGACTAGTAACAATGTGCTATAGGTACAGTAACAGTGTATCACATGATCAGTTACAATGTGCCATAGGTGCAGTAACAATGTATCACATGATAAGTAACACTGTGGTAGGTGTAGTAACAGTGTATCACATGATCAGTAACAACGTGCCATATGTGCAGTAACAGTGTATCACATGATCAGTAACACTGTGCTATAGGTGTAGTAACAGTGTATCACATGATCAGTAACAATATGCCATAGGTGCAGTAACAGTGTATCACATGATCAGTAACACTGTGCTATAGGTGTTGTAACAGTGTATAACATGATCAGTAACAATGTGCCATAGGTGCAGTAACAGTGTATCACATGATCAGTAACAATGTGCCATAGGTACAGTAACAGTGTATCACATGATCAGTAACAATGTGCCATAGGTACAGTAACAGTGTATCACATGATCAGTAACAATGTGCCATAGGTGTAGTAACAGTGTATCACATGATCAGTAACAATGTGCCATAGGTGCAGTAACAGTGTATCACATGATCAGTAACAATGTGCCATAGGTACAGTAACAGTGTATCACATGATCAGTAACAATGTGCCATAGGTGCAGTAACAGTGTATCACATGATCAGTAACAATGTGTCATAGGTGTAGTAACAGTGTATCACATGATCAGTAACAATGTGCCATAGGTGCAGTAACAGTGTATCACATGATCAGTAATAATGTGCCGTAGGTGCAGTAACAGTGTATCACATGATCAGTAACAATGTGCCATAGGTGCAGTAACAGTGTATCACATGATCAGTAATAATGCGCCATAGGTGCAGTAACAGTGTATCACATGATCAGTAACAATGTGCCATAGGTACAGTAACAGTGTATCACATGATCAGTAACAATATGCCGTAGGTGCAGTAACAGTGTATCACATGATCAGTAACAATGTGCCATAGGTACAGTAACAGTGTATCACATGATCAGTAACAATGTGCCATAGGATCAGTAACAATGTGCCATAGGTACAGTAACAGTGTATCACATGATCAGTAACAATGTGCCATAGGTACAGTAACAGTGTATCACATGATCAGTAACAATGTGCCTTAGGTACAGTAACAATGTATCACATGATCAGTAACAATGTGCTATAGGTGTTGTAACAGTGTATAACATGATCAGTAACAATGTGCCATAGGTGCAGTAACAGTGTATCACATGATCAGTAACAATGTGCCATAGGTGCAGTAACAGTGTATCACATGATCAGTAACAATGTGCCATAGGTACAGTAACAGTGTATCACATGATCAGTAACAATGTGCCATAGGTACAGTAACAGTGTATCACATGATCAGTAACAATGTGCCATAGGTACAGTAACAGTGTATCACATGATCAGTAACAATGTGCCATAGGTGTAGTAACAGTGTATCACATGATCAGTAACAATGTGCCATAGGTGCAGTAACAGTGTATCACATGATCAGTAACAATGTGCCATAGGTACAGTAACAGTGTATCACATGATCAGTAACAATGTGCCATAGGTGCAGTAACAGTGTATCACATGATCAGTAACAATGTGTCATAGGTGTAGTAACAGTGTATCACATGATCAGTAACAATGTGCCATAGGTGCAGTAACAGTGTATCACATGATCAGTAATAATGTGCCATAGGTGCATTAACAGTGTATCACATGATCAGTAACAATGTGCAATAGGTACAGTAACAGTGTATCACATGATCAGTAACAATGTGCCATAGGTACAGTAACAGTGTATCACATGATCAGTAACAATGTGCCATAGGTGCAGTAACAGAGTATCACATGATCAGTAACAATGTGCTATAGGTGCAGTAACAATGTATCACATGATCAGTAACAATGTGCTATAGGTACAGTAACAGTGTATCACATGATCAGTAACAATGTGCTATAGGTTCAGTAACAGTGTATCACATGATCAGTATCAATGTGCTATAGGTACAGTAACAGTGTATCACATGATCAGTAATAATTTGCTATAGGTGCAGTTACAATGTATCACATGATCAGTAACAATGTACAATAGGTGCAGTAACAATGTATCACATGATCAGTAACAATGTGCTATAGGTACAGTAACAGTGTATCACATGATCAGTAACAATGTACCATATGTGTAGTAACAGTGTATCACATGATCAGTAACAATGTGCCATAGGTGTAGTAACAGTGTATAACATGATCAGTAACAATGTGCCATAAATACATACATACATACATACATACATACATACATACATAAACCCAGCAATACATTGCACTTTGTCTGGAATGGGTACACATCCTATGCTCCTAAAAAAAAACTCACAGCCCTGGGTGCTCATCAGCACTCACAGACAGCGGCTTTAGCAATGAGACAGTTAACCCCAGATGGACCTGGGTGCAAAGCCCAATAAGAAAAATCACATAAATAATCAAATACAAGACACACAATAACCAGCACTCATTTGGATGCACACATCTAGTCTAATAGCATAAAAGGTAAGAACTTGTTACAGCATTTTACCAAATGTCCGTAAGCCCAGGAACCCGTTCACTGCCTAACCTACAGCCTCACATGCCAGCTCTCTACCAAGCACAGTGAGGACAAACAAGGGTGTCACAGCTGTGTGTGAGTGCTAGTGAGATCCCAGGCTTGTGAGTTTTGTTAGTGGCATGCTATATGTACCCACTCCATGGTTAGCTTTCAGCCCACGTCCAGGTTTTATGTGTGTCTAGGAGAGATTAGTCATATGGCTGTAACACCCTTGTTTGTATTTATTGAATATTATGTTTTTTTTAACCTTGTTAACTGCACACAGATGTAAAACAAAATATCCCTTAAGCCTGTCTGTATAAGCTTACACCCTAGTAAGTAATGTGGACAGATACAGTTATCAGCTATGGCCATTCCGCAAGATCTCAGTGAGCTATGACTGTACAGCAAGATCTCAGTGAGCTATGACTGTACAGCAAGATCTCAGTGAGCTATGGCCATTCCACAAGATCTCAGTGAGCTATGACTGTACAGCAAGATCTCAGTGAGCTATGGCCATTCCACAAGATCTCAGTGAGCTATGACTGTACAGCAAGATCTCAGTGAGCTATGACTGTACAGCAAGATCTCAGTGAGCTATGACTGTACAGCAAGATCTCAGTGAGCTATGACTGTGCAGCAAGATCTCAGTGAGCTATGGCTGTACAGCAAGATCTCAGTGAGCTATGACTGTACAGCAAGATCTCAGTGAGCTATGGCCATTCCACAAGATCTCAGTGAGCTATGGCTGTACAGCAAGATCTCAGTGAGCTATGGCCATTCTACAAGATCTCAGTGAGCTATGGCTGTACATCAAGATCTCAGTGAGCTATGACTGTACAGCAAGATCTCAGTGAGCTATGACTGTACAGCAAGATCTCAGTAAGCTATGGCCATTCCACAAGATCTCAGTGAGCTATGGCCATTCCACAAGATCTCAGTGAGCTATGGCCATTCCACAAGATCTCAGTGAGCTATGGCTGTACAGCAAGATCTCAGTGAGCTATGGCCATTCCACAAGATCTCAGTGAGCTATGGCTGTACAGCAAGATCTCAGTGAGCTATGAATGTACAGCAAGATCTCAGTGAGCTATAACTGTACAGCAATATCTCAGTGTGCTATGACTGTACAGCAAGATCTCAGTGAGCTATGACTGTACAGCAAGGTCTCAGTGAGCTATGACTGTACAGCAAGATCCCAGTGAACTATGACTGTACAGCAAGATCTCAGTGAGCTATGACTGTACAGCAAGATCTCAGTGAGCTATGACTGTACAGCAAGATCTCAGTGTGCTATGGCTGGACAGCAAGATTTCAGTGAGCTATGGCTGTACAGCAAGATCTCAGTGAGCTATGGCTGTACAGCAAGATCTCAGTGAGCTATGGCTGTACAGCAAGATCTCAGTGAGCTATGGCTGTACAGCAAGATCTCAGTGAGCTATGGTTGTACAGCAAGATCTCAGTGAGCTATGGCCATTCCACAAGATCTCAGTGTGCTATGACTGTACAGCAAGATCTCATTGTGCTATGACTGTACAGCAAGATCTCAGTGAGCTATGACTGAACAGCAAGATCCCAGTGTGCTATGGCTGTACAGCAAGATCTCATTGTGCTATGACTGTACAGCAAGATTTCAGTGAGCTATGGCTGTACAGCAAGATCTCAGTGAGCTATGACTGTACAGCAAGATCTCAGTGTGCTATGACTGTACAGCAATATCTCAGTGAGCTATGACTGTACAGCAAGGTCTCAGTGAGCTATGACTGTACAGCAAGATCTCAGTGAGCTATGGCCATTCCACAAGATCTCAGTGAGCTATGGCCATTCCACAAGATCTCAGTGAGCTATGGCTGTACAGCAAGATCTCAGTGAGCTATGGCCATTCCACAAGATCTCAGTGAGCTATGACTGTACAGCAAGATCTCAGTGAGCTATGAATGTACAGCAAGATCTCAGTGAGCTATGACTTTACAGCAAGATCTCAGTGAGCTATGACTTTGCAGCAAGATCTCAGTGAGCTATGACTGTACAGCAAGATTTCAGTGAGCTATGGCTGTACAGCAAGATCTCAGTGAGCTATGGCTGTACAGCAAGATCTCAGTGAGCTATGGCTGTACAGCAAGATCTCAGTGAGCTATGGCTGTACAGCAAGATCTCAGTGAGCTATGGCTGTACAGCAAGATCTCAGTGAGCTATGGCCATTCCACAAGATCTCAGTGTGCTATGACTGTACAGCAAGATCTCATTGTGCTATGACTGTACAGCAAGATCTCAGTGAGCTATGACTGTACAGCAAGATCTCAATGTGCTATGGCTGTACAGCAAGATTTCAGTGAGCTATGGCTGTACAGCAAGATCTCAGTGAGCTATGACTGTACAGCAAGATCTCAGTGAGCTATGAATGTACAGCAAGATCTCAGTGAGCTATGACTTTACAACAAGATCTCAGTGAGCTATGACTTTGCAGCAAGATCTCAGTGAGCTATGACTGTAAAGCAAGATCTCAGTGAGCTATGACTGTACAGCAAGATCTCAGTGAGCTATGACTGTACAGCAAGATCTCAGTGAGCTATGACTGTACAGCAAGATCTCAGTGAGCTATGACTGTACAGCAAGATCTCAGTGTGCTATGGCTGTACAGCAAGATCTCAGTGTGCTATGGCTGTACAGCAAGATTTCAGTGAGCTATGGCTGTACAGCAAGATCTCAGTGAGCTATGGCTGTACAGCAAGATCTCAGTGAGCTATGGCTGTACAGCAAGATCTCAGTGAGCTATGGCTGTACAGCAAGATCTCAGTGAGCTATGACTGTACAGCAAGATCTCAGTGAGCTATGGCCATTCCACAAGATCTCAGTGAGCTATGGCCATTCCACAAGATCTCAGTGAGCTATGGCTGTACAGCAAGATCTCAGTGAGCTATGGCCATTCCACAAGATCTCAGTGAGCTATGACTGTACAGCAAGGTCTCAGTGTGCTATGGCTGTACAGCAAGATTTCAGTGAGCTATGGCTGTACAGCAAGATCTCAGTGTGCTATGACTGTACAGCAAGATCTCATTGTGCTATGACTGTACAGCAAGATCTCAGTGAGCTATGACTGTACAGCAAGATCTCAGTGAGCTATGACTGTACAGCAAGATCTCAGTGAG